>NC_133651.1:113599579-113811330 GCF_009905375.1 Apium graveolens | reverse complement strand
GGTAAAAAGGTAATTAATCAAAAACAAAAGCTAGCAACCAAGCAAATAACATAAATCAAAAAGAGAAGAGTTGACTTTGCAAGAAGAAGCTCTCGGCCAAAATAAACACAGCAACTTCAAACTGCCATATCTCCTTCAATACTCACTCAAATTTGTGTTTTATAGCTCGTTGGAAAGGTATTGAGATGGCCTACAAATCTTGTTCACAAGTCTCATCCAAATAAGTATGGTAAGACCCTCATTTTTACAGTTCTTTAAATAGGACTTTTAGAAACTTCAAAGCCTAACTTTGTGTTCTTGATTTCTCTGGAAAGATCAAGCTTGCAAGAGGCTTCCTAAGGCTTCCTAGCAACTTAACACCTCCCAAGGAAGGTATAAACATCAAACCCTGGCCTTTACTTTATTTGTTAGTAAGTTTAATTGTTGGTTTTGTGAAATGAGAAGCATAGATTGTGATTATTAGTAGTTTGGTTTAATTTGGAAGTGTTTTGGTAATTAAAGCTTGATTATAGTTCATAGGTCTTGATTGTGGTTGTTTGAGTTGAAAAACTTGGAGGTTATGGACTGATGTGATATGGTTTAGGTGAAGTTTTGTTGTATTGATGGTTATGAGTTGGTTGGTGGTTGATTGGAGTAGTTTAAACTTTGGTAATCGCGTAAACATAGTCGTCGTAATGCCCGATTTACCTTAGACTATTTTTGTTATTAACTTCAGGACCCGTTGACTCACTTTAAGGTTCTTACCATTGTCATGTTTATATAGTTCATGTTACGAGCTTCGTTTTGATATGTGGTTCGTTTGAATCCGATGTACGGTTTAGGAGAAACGACCGTTTTAAGTAACGGCGTTTCGCGAACGAACCATTACCCCTCGCCTTACTTTGAAACCTTGGTTAAGGACTTTAAATGACTAATTGGGATATGAAACAATTATGTTAAGTGGATTAGGCAGTTGGTAAGGTACTCGCGAAAGAATCGTCTTAAAAATCTTAATGGTTAATTTATTAAAAATGGTGGAGCCGAGGGTACTCAAACAACTTAGGTGATTCGTTAAGCGTAGGAGTGACCATAAGCGAACGTTAGGGTTCAATTGGTTAAAGTCTAGTTTCTTAAGCGACCGGGGTTTAATTTCAACTTATGTTGTTGTTCATAGGTTATCGGACCCACTCTAAGCTTGAGTCTATCCGGGAGCACTCAGGCAAGTTTTCTACCTGTTATACTGTTATGGTGATGTATATATGTATATGCATTATCTTGTGATAGATGCATGTTGGTTAATTAGCAAATTTTGCGATATATTGAAGCATGCTGAGATGGTATATATATGCATGTCTGTTTCGTAATCTGGTTATCTATCTGTTGATTTCAATGCTTATAGTTGCATAATACCTATGCTAGAGATAATCAGTAGTTGCGTATACCCTTAGTATAAGGGACCCAAAGGTGAACACTTTTTCTAAACCGGGAGTCGATGTTCCCGAGTATAATATATATATATATATATATATATATAAATATATTTATATATATATTGATATAGTTTTTAAAACTATTAATCGAATAAGGTTTATTCGATAACTTTATTTTATTTATTTAATGAATATTATTTTGAATATTCATTCGAGGGCTTATGACTCCCTTTATTTTATTAATGAATATTATTTTGAATATTCATTCGAGGGCTTACGATTCCGTTTATTTTATTAATGAAAATTATTTTGAATATTCATTCGAGGGCTTATGACTCCGCTTATTTTATTAAATAATATTCTTTATTTTGTTAAAGAATAATGTTTCGATAATCAAACTTACTTTTGATTATTCAAATAAAGATAGTACTTTCGTATAAGTATATCTTTGGTTATTTAATATTCATTTCAAGTATGAGTTTTAACACTTCTATTTCGATTATTTTTATAGAGATTATCCTTTTTGGGAATATTATTTAAATAATAATATTCAGATATTTTCTAATATATTGGGACTGATTTATTTTAATAAATCAGCAGTACTCCAAACATTCTTAAAAATGTTTCGAGTCTTCGAAATGATTTTAAAAGTTAGAGCGGATCCCAAAACTCATTTTTTATTTAAGATCTTCCTTTCGAAGGGGATTTAAATATTCGCTCAAAACCTGAGGGATCCGGCTCTGTGGTGTATTTTATATTCGCAACGAGGTTGTTGTTTTGATAAATGAATTGATTACTTACCCAAAGTTCGGGAAGTAAGTCCATCTATTGAGTCGGCATAAGCAACATGGGCTCAGTGGGCGTCCATGAAAGTGTAAGTGGCTCAGTGGGAGTCCATCAAATGCGTAACTGGCTGAGTGGCAGTCCAGCATAAGGTCCTATTACGGCCAGGGTGATGACCAGTGGGGAATTCATCCATCTACTAGTAGAAAAGGTTACTTATTGGTATCTTTGCCTGATCAGCAAGATATCAGGTTTATGCCAAGGTTTTCTCCTTTCCAAATTCATTGGATAGTGCAACTCTGTTTATAATTTTTATAACAGAGCTTTTCAAGGAGTGTATGAAATGTATATATATATAAGTGTATATATATATCGGAACTTAATGAAGTACCTCGTAACTTCATTATTTATAATGATATTCAAAGATTGAATCTATTCAAATCTTGTCTTGTAGTCTCATCAGTGTGATGAACTTTTGAAACTGATTATAACTTGAACGGTGGTAGTTCAAGTAGTATTTGGAAAAGATATAAGTATATTGGAGTTTCTTGTAACTTCATCTTTTAAACTTATATCTGGTTAATGATTATCTTATGCATGACAAAGATTTTCACAATAACGTTGAGACAAGGTTAGATATATGAGATCACCTTGCAACGATATTTTTATACAGTTATAAACTGAAACTCTGTGTATATTAGGCATGGAACAGGACTTCCAAGATTTTGAAAAGTATATAAGTATATATACTGAATATTTTGCGACTTCGTCGCATTAAGATATCAAACTTGGTTCATTTCTTCTTGACCAAGACTTTTATGAGTACTATGAGAATGCTCATATATTGTTAATTATTATACATATTATTTCGGTGGGCTTGTTGCTCACCCTTGATTTCTTCTTCATCACACAACAACAGATAGAAAAGATGAATATGACCAAGCTCCCGATTCGCAAGCGGTTAGGAAACGTTCCGCAGTTTCCTGTAGGCGTTGATGCCGTTATAGCCGAGGTAGGATCTACCAATAGGCTAGGCTTTCAACTTTTGATGTACCAGACTTATGTATATTTATGAATTGTAATAATGGCAAAGAAATGTAAATTTATTCAGAAACCCTTTTAAGGTGTAATGGCATATAATTGTGGAATAAAGTGATTTGTATTATTTTTTGGTATTCATCTCTGAGACTATAACTTGTGGTGTGTGTGTATATTGTGGGGTCACAGTATGTAGTAGTTGGTTGTTTATTAAGATTAAGTGTTATTAAGGGAAATGGAACTCGTGACAACCCGGATCCCCGACCCCGGATTTGGGGGTGTTACAGATACTGTAAACTCTGATGGATTAAACTCTGATGTTATTGAAACTGTGGTAACTATGTCAAAGGAAGATGCACCTATGCAGGGGGAGCATACTCAAGATCTTACCACATCTCAAGAAGCATCAGAACATACATCTGGCTCTTCAAGTTCTGATTCATCAAGTTCTGATAAGCCAAGTTCTGATAGTGCTGAAAATCTAAATTCTGAAGAATCCAAGTCAGAGAGCATAATTTCAGGGGGAGCATCAGAAAATGAAATTGAAGACAGCATGGATCATGAGAGAGCATCCAGTTCTAGAGAAAACCTTCCATCTTCAAAGAAGTGGACCAAATCACATACACCTGATTTGATAATTGGAAATCCTGATGCAGGTGTCAGAACTAGAACAGGTACTTCAAATGAATGTCTTTACAATTCTTTTCTCTCTCAGACTGAGCCAAAGAAAGTGGAAGAAGCTCTTCAAGATGATGATTGGGTGCAAGCAATGCAGGAAGAGTTAAATGAATTTGAAAGAAACAAAGTCTGGACCCTAGTGCCAAGACCAAAGAATAGATCTGTTGTTGGTACAAAGTGGGTATTCAGAAACAAAACTGACAGTGATGGCATAATTACAAGGAATAAGGCAAGGCTGGTTGCAAAAGGATATTCTCAACATGAGGGAATTGATTATGATGAAACATTTGCACCAGTTGCTAGGTTAGAAGCCATAGGGATATTTTTGGCTTATGCTGCTCACAAAAAGTTTACTGTTTTTAAAATGGATGTGAAAAGTGCTTTTCTTAATGGAGAATTGAAGGAGGAAATATATGTTGAACAACCACCAGGCTTTGTAGATTCCAAACATCCAGATTATGTTTACAGGCTTGATAAAGCACTTTATGGACTTAAGCAAGCTCCTAGAGCATGGTATGAGACTTTAGCTCAGTTTTTTCTGGAAAATGGATTCAACAGAGGAACAATAGACAAAACACTGTTCTACCTCAACCATGGAAAGGACTTACTTCTGGTCCAGATTTATGTTGATGATATCATTTTTGGTTCTACAAATGACAAACTTTGCAAGAAGTTTGCCAAACTGATGCAGTCAAGGTATCAGATGAGTATGATGGGGGAACTTAGCTATTTTATGGGCCTTCAAGTCAAGCAAAATGAAGAAGGCACTTTTATTTGTCAAACTAAGTACACCAGAAACTTGATGAAGAAATTTAGAATGCAAGATTGTTCAAGTGCATCCACTCCCATGGCCACTGCAACAAAACTGGATAAAGATACTGGTAATCAGTAGATATTACTGATTACAGAGGTATGATTGGCTCTCTACTCTATCTAACTGCTAGTAGACCTGATATCATGTATGCTACCTGTCTTTGTGCAAGATTTCAAGCAGATCCAAGAGAACCTCATTTAACAGTTGTGAAAAGAATTTTCAAGTATCTTAAGGGAACAGCTGATCTGGGATTGTGGTATCCCAGAGAATCAGATTTTAAACTAATAGGTTACTCAGATGCAGATTTTGCAGGTTGCAAAATTGACAGGAAAAACACAAGTGGAAGCTGCCAATTTCTTGGAGGCCAATTGGTTTCTTGGTTCAGCAAGAAATAAAAGTCAATTTCCACATCAACTGCAGAAGCAGAGTATATTGCTGCAGGAAGTTGTTGTGCACAGATTCTTTGGATGAAGAATTAGTTACTGGATTATGGGTTAACATATTTCAAAATCCCTATTTACTGTGATAATCAAAGTGCTATTGCTATGACAGGTAATCCAGTTCAACACTTTATGACAAAGCACATCAGCATCAGGTACCACATCATAAGGGAACATGTGGATGAATGTACAGTGGAATTGCACTTTGTTCCAACAGATCTACAACTAGAAGATATCTTCACAAAACCATTGTGTGAAACCACTTTTACAAGATTGGTAAATGAACTTGGAATGGTTTCAGGTTCTTTCTCTAAATCTGCTTAGTTTTGTTCTGTTATATCAGACTTTATGATAAGTATTTACAGAATTTAATCTCTTTGTGTATTCTGTGCTTAATTGACAAATGTGTTTAAGTTCTGACTGTTGTCTGATATATGTTTCTAAACTCTGATAAGTGATATATCTGTTTAAGTAACTATTCAATCCTATGAGGATAATTGTGCTAGATGCTGACCCAGTAGTCTTCAATAAACAAGGGATCCCATGTAAGAAGTAATTATTTATGTGGACACACAAGCAAATTCTGATAATTGAGCTTAGTTGAGTTTACTTTGTCTATCTTATTACTAAGTCACAAACTAGAATAATGCTACTCATCTGTTAAGTTCTGATGCTAGTAAATCTGTTGAATGTACTAAGTGCTGATAAACCTCACTTATCAAAAGAAAAAGCAAAAGAACCAAGGATTAAAAATCAGGTACTCCTTTGAGATCTAGAGTAAAAATGTGGAAGGGAAGACCCAAGTGCATTGCTGGTATTAAGTAATATGCATCAGAAAAGCAAATAAAATATTTTCTTGGTGACTTTTCACACTCTATGATTACTGGAGAAATACTCTGATAATAGCATAAATTCTGATAAGCAGTCTGTTAGATATATTTGATAATGTCATGGCTAATATGTTTTATGTTTAGCTTTCAGAATCTTATGTGAACAGGATAAATCAGTACTTAACTGTTGATCAGTACTTATACTGGAAGTCAGGACTTAAGGATATCAGTACTTATATTATCAGGAGATAATCATCAGAAGATAGATATCAGAACTTAAGTGCTGAAGGACAATCAGATAAGGACAGTAGCTGATTAAAGGAAAGAAGATCGAGATAAACATAAGAAGAGATATGCATGAAGAAGGAATTCCGTGAAGAATGGAATACTTGGAAGAAAAGATATCTGATTGATATATTTTAGGAAGCAGAATTATATTCCATATCAATTAGCGATTATCTTGTAACTGTGTAGTATATAAACACAGACATAGGGTTTACACTATAAGTGTTATCATTATTAGAAAAGATTATTCATTGTAACCCTTGCAGCTCTCGTGATATTTGTTCATCACTGAGAGGTAACAGTTCCATACTGTAACAGAGTTTATTGTTTCAATAAAGTTTGTTTTCTGTTACTTAAGTTCTTAAAGTTCGATTTGAGTGTACTATACACTGTATTCACCCCCTCTACAGTGTGTGTGTGACCTAACAATTGGTATCAGAGCCTATCTGTTAACATACATACAGTTAAAGATCCAAACACAATCATGTCGAACACAGAAACTCCAACTAAGCCTACCACAACTAAGGAACCACCAAAGACACAAATTCAGAGTCGGTATGAGACCATCAGAGTCCCCATACTGAGACCATCTGAATATCCCATATGGAAGGTAAGGATGACCATGTTCCTGGAAGCAACAGATCCAGAATACCTTGATAGAATCAAGGAAGGTCCTCACAAACCAACCAAACTCGCTGTTGCAGTTGCAGGTGAAGCAGCAAAGACCGTACCAAAGGAGAAGAGTGATTATACTGCTGAGGACATAGCATCAATTGCTAAGGATGCTAAGGTACGACACTTACTGCATAATGCCATTGATAATGTAATGTCAAACAGGGTAATCAACTGCAAGACTGCTAAGGAGATATGGGATGCTCTGAAAACAAGGTGTCAGGGAACTGACACAATTAAGAAGAACAGGAAGACAATACTCACTCAAGAGTATGAACACTTTGACTCAAAGACTAATGAGTCATTGAATGATTTATATGATAGATTTGTCAAACTTTTGAATGATTTGTCATTGGTTGATAAAGAGTATGATCTTGAAGATTCAAACCTTAAGTTCCTATTAGCTCTTCCTGAATGCTGGGATTTGAAGGCAACGACAATAAGAGACAACTACAATCTTGATGAAACAACTCTTGACGAAATCTATGGAATGCTCAAGACTCATGAGCTGGAGATGGAACAAAGAAGCAAGAGGAAAGGAGGAAAGTCAAGGACAGTTGCTCTTAAGGCTGAAGAAGAATTCCCCAAAGCAGCTTCCTCAAAGAAAGACAAGGGTAAAGCTCTTTTCATAAAGTCTGATACTGAGTCATCAAGTTCTGAGAGTGATGATGACTCAGATTCTGAAAGCTTGCCTGAGACTGATGCTGATGAGGAGATGATGAAGCTGTGTGCTCTTATGGTGAAAGGAATCACAAAGATTGCATACAGGAAGTTCAGGAAGGGAAAGAAGTTTTCCAGGAAAAGCATAAGTTCTGATAAGAAGAATTTCAAAAAATCTGAAGGCAGAGGAGGAAAGTCTGACAGAGGAGATTACACCAATGTTAAATGCTATAACTGTGGTGAGAAAGGCCACATATCTCCTGACTGCAAGAAGGTAAAGGGTGACAAAGGCAAGGCTCTTGTCACAAAGCAGAAAAGCTGGACAGACACCTCAGACTCTGAAAGTGAGGAGAACTATGCATTGATGGCAAATGCTGATAAAGAAAGTGCTAAGAGCAGTTCTGAAGCTGCTGAAACAAAGGTACCTCAGACTACTTATGCTTTTCATACTGATGATATTAATGAGTTGAGAAGATATCTTAAAACCATGTTTGTTAGCTATAGAGATCAAACTTTAACATGTGAAAGATTAACTTCTGAAAATCTTGCATTTAAGAAAAGGAATGATTTCTTAGAAAAAGAGTTAGTCATGTTCCATCAAACTCAGAAGGATAGAGATGATGCTTTTTATGTTAGGAATAAAGTGCTAAAATTAAATGAATCTCTAAAAACTGAGTTAGAAAAGGAAAGAGAGATTATCAGGACTTGGACTAACTCTGGCAAAACAACTCAAAATTTGCTAAGTAGTGGAAACTGGAAAGAGGGCTTAGGTTACGGAGAAGATAAGAATGATAAAGGAACTGAAGAAATTAAGCCTGTTGTTAAGCAAAAGCCAAAGTTTAAACCTGTTAAGTTTGTAACTGTAAAGTCTGAAAATGAGAAATCAGAAGTTAAAGAGGAATTAACTTCTGACAAACTAAAACAGGAAAAGACAGCTGAAGTGAACATAGGCTTAATGACAAAGAAGCAGCTTAAGCATAAGCTGAAAGATGTCAAGAATGCAAACAAGGTAAAATCACCTAGGAAAAATAGGAATGGAAAGGAAGGTGTGAATAAAAGCAATGATTATAAACCTGTTCCTGATGCTCCTAGGAAAACATGTCATAACTATGGAAGTTCTAACCATCTGGCTTCTTTTTGCAGGAAGAATAAGAATATTAACTCCTTACCTTCAAAATCAGGAGTTAAGAGTCAGTCTGTTAGATACAAACCATAAAATCCTTGTTTTCATTGTGGTAGTTTATGGCATTCCATTTATACTTGTAAGGAATATCATAGTTTGTACTATGATTATTATCAAATAAAACCTTCTTTGAAGAAAGTTTCCATTGTTCCTTCTAGTGTAAATTCTGATTCAAAGTCTGATAGTGTAAGTTCTGATAAGAAAAATGTTAACATAAACTCTGATGCTAAATCCGCTGCAAATGTTAACAAACTTAATAAAGCCAAAGGATCCAAGCAAGTCTGGGTCCTTAAAACTAATAATTAGTGGTCTTTATGATTGCAGGGCAACAGGAAAAATATTCTAGTTCTGGACAGTGGATGTTCAGGACATATGACTGGAAATAAGGCCCTGCTATCAGACTTTATGGAGAAAGCTGGCCCAAGTGTTTCTTATGGAGATGGCAACATTGGAAAAACATTGGGATATGGCAATATCAATCTTGGAAATGTCATAATTAAACAAGTAGCTCTGGTCTCAGGACTTAAACACAACCTACTGAGTATAAGTCAAATCTGTGACAGAGGTTATCATGTTGATTTCTTTGAAGAACACTGTGAAATTGTGAGTAAATCTAAAGGCAAAGTTGTTCTGAAAGGATACAGACGTGGTAACATTTATGAAGCTAAGCTTTCAACAAGTACTGATGGTTCTGCAATCTGTCTGTTAAGTAGAGCATCAATTGAAGAAAGCTAGAATTGGCATAAGAAACTCTCTCATTTAAATTTCAATAATAGAAATGAACTGGTCAAGAAAGATCTTGTGAGAGGATTGCCAAACACAGTATTTGCTCCTGATGGTCTTTGTGATTCATGTTAGAAAGCCAAACAAAGAAAATCTTCATTCAAGAGCAAGACTGATTCATCAATTCTTGAGCCTTATCATCTTATACATGTTGATCTATTTGGTCCAGTAAATGTCATGTCTATTGCAAAGAAGAAGTATGTGTTGGTCATAGTGGATGAGTTCACCAGATACACATGGCTGTATTTCTTGCACACAAAAAGTGAAACTGCATCTATCTTGATTGATCATGTCAAACAGCTGGATAAAATGGTCAAAGATTCTGTGAAAATTTTAAGGAGTGATAATGGCACTGAGTTCAAGAATTTGATAATGGAAGAGTTCTGCAAAAGCCATGGAATAAAGCAGGAATTTTCTGCTCCTGGAACTCCACAGCAAAATGGAGTTGTTGAAAGGAAGAATAGAACTCTCATTGAAGCTGCACGTACAATGCTTGAAGAAGCAAAGCTTCCAACCTATTTCTGGGCTGAAGCTGTGCAGACTGCTTGTTTTACTCAAAATGCAACACTCATTAACAAGCATGGAAAAACACCATATGAGATGGTGAAGAAAAAGAAGCCAAATCTGAAATATTTTCATGTATTTGGATGCAAGTGTTTTGTTCTCAAGCCTCATCCTGAACAGCTATCAAAGTTTGATCTAAAAGCTGATGAAGGAATCTTTGTTGGATATCCACTTTCCACAAAAGCCTTCAGAGTCTATAATTTGAGAACAAAAGTGGTCATGGAATCTATCAATGTCTCTTTTGATGACAAGAAGATCACTGGTCTTAAAGATTTCATTGACCATGATCAGCTGAGATTTGAAAATAAAGACTCATATTCTGATACTGAAAATCCTGAAAGTCTAAGTCCTGATACTGCAAACTCTGATGGATTACACTCTGATGTTATTGAAACTGTGGTGACTACGTTAAAGGAAGATGCACCTATGCAGGGGGAGCATACTCAAGATCCTACCACATCTCAAGAAACATCAGAACATGCATCTGGCTCTTCAAGTTCTGATTCGTCAAGTTCTGATAAGCCAAATTATGATAGTGCTGAAAATATAAATACTGAAGAATCCAACTCAGAGAGCATAGTTTCAGGGGGAGCATCAGAAAATGAAAATGAAGATGGCATGGATCATGGGGGAGCATCCAGTTCTAGAGAAAACCTTCCATCTGCAAGGAAGTGGACAAAATCACATACACCTGATTTGATAATTGGAAATCCTGATGCAGGTGTCAGAACTAGAACAGGTACTTCAAATGAGTGTCTTTACAATTATTTTCTCTCTCAGACTGAGCCAAAGAAAGTGGAAGAAGCTCTTCAAGATGCTGATTGGGTGCAAGCAATGCAGGAATAGTTGAATGAATTTGAAAGAAACAAAGTCTGGACCCTAGTGCCAAGACCAAAGAATAGATCTGTTGTTGGTACAAAGTGGGTATTCAGAAACAAAACTGACAGTGATGGCATAATTACAAGGAATAAGGCAAGGATGGTTGCAAAAGGATATTCTCAACAGGAGGGAATTGATTATGATGAAACATTTGCACCAGTTGCTAGGTTAGAAGCCATAAGGATATTTTTGGCTTATGCTGCTCACAAAAAGTTTACTGTCTTTCAAATGGATGTGAAAAGTACTTTTCTCAATGGAGAATTGGAGGAAGAGGTATATGTTGAACAACCTCCAGGTTTTGTAGATACTAAACATCCAGATTGTGTCTACAGGCTTGATAAAGCACTTTATGGACTTAAGCAAGCTCCTAGAGCATGGTATGAGACTTTAGCTCAGTTTCTTCTGGAAAGTGGATTCAACAGAGGGACAATAGACAAAACACTGTTCTACCTCAACCATGGAAAGGACTTACTTCTGGTCCAGATTTATATTGATGATATCATTTTTGGATCTACAAATGACAAACTTTGCAAGAAGTTTTCCAAACTAATGTAGTCAAGATATCAGATGAGTATGATGGGGGAACTTAGCTATTTTCTGGGCCTTCAAGTCAAGCAGAATGAGGAAGGCTCTTTTATTTGTCAAACCAAGTACACCAGAAACTTACTAAAGAAATTTCGAATGCAAGATTGTTCAAGTGCATCCACTCCAATGGCCACTGCGACAAAACTGGATAAGGATACTGGTAAATTAGTAGATATTACTGACTACAGAGGTATGATTGGCTCTCTACTCTATCTAACTGCTAGTAGACCTGATATCATGTATGCTACCTGTCTTTGTGCAAGATTTCAAGCAGATCCAAGAGAACCTCACTTAACACCTATAAAAAGAATCTTTAAGTATCTTAAAGGGACAGCTGCTCTGGGATTATGGTATCCTAGAGAATCAAATTTTAAACTAATAGGTTACTCAGATGCAGATTTTGCAGGTTGCAAAATTGACAGGAAAAGCACAAGTGGAAGCCACCAATTTCTTGGAGGCAGATTGGTTTCTTGGTACAACAAGAAACAAAAGTCAATTTCCACATCAACTGCAGAAGCAGAGTATATTGCTGCAGGAAGCTGTTGTGCACGGATTCTTTGGATGAAGAATCAGTTACTGGATTATGGGTTAACATATTTCAAAATCCCTATTTACTGTGATAATCAAAGTGCTATTGCTATGACAGGTAATCCAGTTCAACACTCAATGACAAAGCACATCAGCATCAGGTACCACTTCATCAGGGAACATGTGGATGAAGGTACAGTGGAATTGCATTTTGTTCCCACAGATCAACAATTGGCAGATATCTTCACAAAACCTTTATGTGAAGCTACTTTTACAAGATTGGTAAATGAACTTGGAATGGTTTCAGGTTCTTTCTCTAAATCTGCTTAGACTTGTTCTGTGTTATCAGACTTTATGCTCAGTATTTACAGAATTAATCTCAGTGTATATTCTGTGCTTAATTGATAAATTTCTTTAAGTACTGACTGTTGTCTGATATATGTTTCTAAACTCTGATAAGTGATATGTTTGTTCTAGTACCTATTCAATCCTATGAGGATAACTGTGCTAGATAACTAACCTAATAGTCTTTAATAAACAAATGATTCCATGTAAGAAGTAATTATTTCGGTGGAAATCTTATGACACTAGCAAATTCTGATAATTGAGCTTAGTTAAGTTTACTTTGTATATCTTATTACTAAGTCACAAATTAGAATAAAGCTACTCATTTGTTAAGTTTTGATACTAGTAAAACTGCTGAATGTACTAAGTGCTGATAAACCTCTCTTATCAAAAGAAAAAGCAAAAAGATCAAAGAATAAAATCAGGTACTCCTTTGAGATCTAGAGTAAAAATGTGGAAGGGACGACTTAAGTGCATTGCTGGTATTAAGTAAATATGCATTAGAAAAGCAAAATATTTTCTTGGTGACTTTTCACACTCTATGATTACTGGAGAAATACTCTGACAATAGCATAAATTCTGATAAACAGTCGTGCTCACTTACACTGAGAAGCCACTGTAAAATAAAATTGCAAAAGATGCATAAAATTAGCACAAAACAGTTGAGATGGACTCAAGCATGAACTCATTCATCAGTAGGTTTCAGGACAATGACAGATCTTTAGCAAAATTTTAGTTATGCCTTATTTCTAAGATGTACTGGAGTGAATCAGACTTTACTCTTTGTCTGTTTTTGGCTTAATGCACACACTAATCACTCCATCTGAATGATGAAAATTGCTGTTGTGGTCTATGTTATTTTAGATAAACAGTCATGGTGTCATTATTGCACAAATTCTGAGGACAAGTTCTAAGTTACACGTTCTGATGATTAAGTTCTGACGTCCATAACTCAGAACTTGTATGAGTATTTGCTAAGATGGGCATTCCTTTTTCGAGTTAAGAAATTATGTTCTGATGACTGTTAAGTTCTGGTATAGGTCTAAGTTCTGATTTCTCAGTCTAATCCTTTACTTGGCTTATCTGTGAATAAAATTTGATAACAGTCTCAGTTCGAACGAGAATATGTTGAAGTGGAAGATTAATAGTCACTATGATTAGGATTAATGGTATTTGTACTTGAACAGTCCACTGTTTCTTGTGTCTTGTGCGGTCTAGACCATGATTCCTCTTTCCAATGACTGTTATTCATTTTCAAAGTCTAGGGAGACGAGGTAGAATTAATTCTACCTGTCAGCATTAAATATCTTTGCGTCTCTTGGCATTCTCTTGCCTATATAAGCAACCACTTCACATCAGTCTTTCCATCACATTCTTCTCACACACTTATCCTCCTTTTTCTGTCAAAAACACAATGGTCCGATACAACATGTTTTTGAACTACCAAACCTTCAATATGGAGCTAAGTTGTACCGAGTGGCAGCAGGAGTGGCATGTAACAGCCATTCCTGAGGAGATCTGGGATTCTGTCCCACAGGAGGTGCTGACTCACCTTCTTTTCTTCTATATGGATTACCATCGCCATCTGGAGCGATTGGAGGAGGAAAGGCGGGAAGCTATCCGTCAGCAAGAGCGAATCATCCGACTCGCCATCTTGTTTGTCGAAGATAGGAAGAGGAAGATGACTTAATCTTATCTTCTTCCTGTTCTTCTTCATCCTCAGCTTTGTCAGGCTTCTTATCTAGGACTAAAGCTGTTGATGTTAGGATTAGGAGCTTAGGGAAAATCTTGTATAGGTATTGATGTAATTTCCATTTCATAAATGTATTGTCTTGATATATTAATGAAAGTTATTTTTACTTCAAGATTTTGTCTCTGAGTTATTTCATCTTGTGTTGATAAATCCTGATTGATGTTCTGATGACCATATATATTGTGTTTCATATTAAGTTCTGATTCATTTTCAGCACTTACTCCTTTAATTTATGTTGGTCATTTTCATGTGATGTATTTTCAGAATATCAATGATGCAGTGAAAAATAATTCAATCAGTACTAATGGTTTAAATTTTGAATTAAAACTGTTTCTCTTGATTAATGGAACGGTTTTTCCTTGAAACAAGGCAACTGGGTAAGTAATGATTCCTATTTTCTCGAGCCCAGTAACTGACCGTTATTACTGCATGTCTGACAGGTGTCCAACGGTAACATTTTTTTTGTTCAGAGTATAAGTACAACAGAGAGAAGATTTCTTTAATCTTTTATTTTCTTTATACTTTATCTCTCTCCTTACTTTTACTCTCTTTCTCCTTCTTTCTCACGTTGGTTTTTCATACAGACATTATCTCAAACACCTAACAGGCATACTTGAATCTCAATATTTTTTCACATGGCACCAAAGGATTTAATCATTGATGGAGCAAAGTTTGTTCCAAACAACTATGCTGCAATTCTTGATCATGCTGAAGCTCCATCTGAATTGCACTTTGTGCAAGATCTTCTTGCACATAGTGAGGTTGGGTACGCCTTAACTCAGCCTGAATTATTTTCAAGTCAACAAGTTCCGAGGTTCTGGAGGACTGGAGTTTTTGATGATGGTGGTAAACGTGGAACTCCCAGTATTATCTTCCAAGTGGGTGATTCATCCTTTGTAGTCACTCCTGGTACAGTACGCAGGGCTTTACATCTTCCAGAAGATTGTACTTTCTCAATTCCAGAGGACTCAGCCCTTCGGGAGTTAATGGCTGAATTGGGATATGAAAAGAGTCTGACGAAACTTGGACAGTTGAGTTTCTTCTTTGATTGCATCACCAAAGCTTTTGGGAACAAATGTTCAAATTTTGATGCTATCCCAATTCTGAGTCAGCACATAGGGTATGCTATTATTCATCAAACTCATTTTGATTTTGCAACTGGAATAATTGGTTTTATTGGGGATAGGATGACAGAGGATCGAGATGTTGTTTATTTTGCTAGATTCTGTCAACTTATTTACACTTACTGTACCGATGAACCTCATTTAGTCAGCACTCAAACCCCACCTTTTAAGGTTGCAAAACGATACTTTAATGACCTGGTAAATGCTGATACTAAGAAAAAAGTGGTTAGACCATTACAGATTCCTAAGTCTGTAAAACAGATCCTGGTAAATGCTGATCCTGATACTTATAGATCTGTTTACTCTGATGTCCAACCAACTCCAAACACCCAAAATCCATCAACCTCAGTACCTACCTCTCATTCTACTCAACCTACCCTCAGAACTTATCTCAAATCCTATCTCTCCACTTCACAGACTGCTCAACCTTCTTCTTCAGCACCTACTGTGAAGCCTACATCCTCTAAGCCAAAGAGAACAAAGACTGTTCCTCAAACACCTCAAAAGAGGAAGAAAATTACTTTGAGAGATGAATCAGATTCTGAGGATCAGATTCCTTCTTCAGAACCTGTGGTAAATGAAGCTGAGAAAGCAACTTCTCAGAAGGATTCTGAAATTGGGGGTTCTAGGCTTCTCAAGAGGCTTAGACGAATGGTAGTTCCTGAAACTCCCAAGGAATCCAAATCAACAAGGAAGTACAAGAAATAGAGGGCACAAAGGCCAGTTTTAGATGATGAGGAGGAAGCAGCTAAGGAAGGGGATCAGGAATCTCTGATCTCACAAGACAAGGAATTTGCTCCAGTCACTTCTTCTCCATTAACTCCATCTCAGGAAGCTGTATCTGACAAGGCTAACTCACCATCTGTGTCTCTTGTTGATCCAGGCACAAGTGCTGAAATTGATATTCAGAACCTGGTTGTGCCTGAAATACTTTTCTTAGAAGCTCCAACAGCAAATAATCCTTTCACAACACCTGTTACTGATGCTGTTCAAACTCCAGAGTTATCACCAACACCTTCTCTGCATCAAGATGCTGATGATCAGATTTTAGGTGAGCATCAGGATATGGCTGTTGATCAGAACTTAGTATCAGATCAGCAATTAGAGGATGCTGAAGCCTCCATTGCTACTCACACTGTTGTCTTATTAGAAGATACTGATTCTTTAAGTTCTGATGCTGCAAATGTTGGAGATACTGGTGAAGCTGCTCCAACTGACGATGCTGATGAAGCAGGTCCTTCAGGACATACTCCACCACCGACTCTTCCTAAGTCTGAACTGGTAAAGGAGTTTGTTATCAGGGATGCACCAGTGCCTTGGAGTGAAACTCCTGCAGGTCAGGAGTGGACTAAGGAATGGAACTCAGTTTCATGTGTTCCAAATGCTTTACATCTTGCTGAGCACTTGACTAAAGCTGATGAAATGTTAAATTCTGATGATTTTAAAACCCAGCTTAGAGTCACTGCATTGAGTACTAAACATCTACAAGGTCTTCATTCAACTACTCATGCAGAGCTACACAAGATTCAGGAGAACTTTATCAAACAGGAACAAGTTTGGAAAATTGATAAGAAAAAGTTCTTTCAACCTACCATTGACAGGATTGCTTATATTGAGAAAACTCAAGAGAAACAACAAGCTCAGATTGATCAAATTCTGACAAATCAAGCTTCTCAGCAATCACAACTTACTGAAATCCAGACCTCAGTGGAACTACTTATCTCTCTTTTACTACCTGTTGATGCCAAAAAGGGGGAGAAGGTAATTAAGTCCAAATGCAAAACCACCAAGACACTGCAAGGAAAGGATGATGGAAAAGATGACCAAGGAAACTCTGGAATGGGTAGCGGTCATAGTCAAGGTAGAAGGTTTACATCAAGACAAGCTAGTCACAGAACAAGTTCTGATACTAGGAAAAGAATAAGTTCTGCTGCTGGTAAAAGGATAAGTTCTGATGAACTTCTAGATCTTGATGAGGAAATGTCAAGACAGTTATTTCTTCAAGAAAATCCAGGAATGGACTTGGAAAGTTTAAAGGAAGAAGAAGCCAGACTTAAATCAGAGAAAGTCACATCTAAATCTGAAGCTTCTGGTAAAAAGTCACTTCCAAAACTTAAAGGCATTGTGATCAAAGAAAGGACACATACTGAAGCAACATTGGCTAGATCACAACCACAAATAGATCCAAGATCCAAGGGTAAAGAAAAGGTTGGTGAACCTATCAAGGGTTATGTACCTCCTGAGGAAGAAGAAATTGCTGATGAAAAAGATGATCTTGCTCTGACTTCAAAAAAAGTTCTTAAAACAACCTCTGACATGGCTCAAGTTGTCCAGAGTCAAGAAATTGTAAGTTCTGATATTCAGAAGAAGCAAGTAACCTCTGACAGAGCTCAAGTTAACTTGATATCATAAAATAGATCAAAGACACTCCTACCAGGATTCACTAAAGCAAAACAGACTCAATCTTTGAAGACTACTGCAAGTGGTTTTGAAGCAAGAGTAGTTACTGGAAAGGAAGCTAGAGATAAAACTGGATTGGGAAGTGCTGATGAAAGAAGAGTACACAACACTACCAATGATCCAACTTCCTTGAGTGAACCAGGTATTGGAGCAACTCCTGAGAGATTGAATCAACTGGAATCTGTACAGATGGTTTACCATACCTACTTGAAAGAATACATCATGTTGTAATTCATGACAGATGGTAGGGTTTATCATATAAGACAAAATGCCATTCCTTTGAAGTATTTTGAAGAATTAGAGCATGTACTTTTCTTACTTCAAGTGGATGACAGAATAACAGAGACTGCTGCAAACTACTTAAAAGAACAGATTCAGAGACAGAAAAGGCTTTATTCTGTTAAGTCTGACAGCATATATGTTCCAAAGTACAGAGATCACAGTGGTGATATTATTGATATGAAGCCTAATACTGCACAGATCAGAACATATCTTGGTATTAAGGGACTTGAATTCAATCTTGAGTCTGACAAAGCTTATGTCATAAGACTAGATCAGGAGTTGAGAAAAGCAAAGATTAATGATCTCAGAGCTGCAATCTTTCAAACTGGTGAAGATACTGCAGAGCTTAAAGATGATAAAAGGAGGATGATTGATGAACTAAGATATGCTGAGAAATGTTTGTTGAAGAACTATCTCAGAACAACTCCTGACATCAGAGAGATCAGAAAATGAAGAAGCCAAGTCGAAGATCTACAACTGCTTAAATTCTGATATTTATACAGATTGAAGTTGTTATCAGAAGTTGAAATTGGTAAAAACTTTAAGGACTGTAAGTTGTAGTTATCTAGTCTATTTCTCATGCATTTGTACTTAATGTTTTTGACATCATCAAATATCTGTTAAACTTGTATATTTTGTTAATTTACAAGTTGGGGGAGATTGTTAGATATATTTGATAATGTCATGGCTAATATGTTTTATGTTTAGCTTTCAGAATCTTATGTGAACAGGATAAATCAGTACTTAACTGTTGATCAGTACTTATACTGGAAGTCAGGACTTAAGGATATCAGTACTTATATTATCAGGAGATAATCATCAGAAGATAGATATCAGAACTTAAGTGCTGAAGGACAATCAGATAAGGACAGTAGCTGATTAAAGGAAAGAAGATTGAGATAAACATAAGAAGAGATATGCATGAAGAAGGAATTCTGTGAAGAATGGAATACTTGGAAGAAAAGATATCTGATTGATATATTTTAGGAAGCAGAATTATATTCCATATCAATTAGCGATTATCTTGTAACTGTGTAGTATATAAACACAGACATAGGGTTTACACTATAAGTGTTATCATTATTAGAAAAGATTATTCATTGTAACCCTTGCAGCTCTCGTGATATTTGTTCATCACTGAGAGGTAATAGTTCCATACTGTAACAGTGTTTATTGTTTCAATAAAGTTTGTTTTCTGTTACTTAAGTTCTTAAAGTTCGATTTGAGTGTACTATACACTGTATTCACCCCCTCTACAGTGTGTGTGTGACCTAACACAGTCGTGACTCACTTACACTGAGAAGCCACTGTAAAAAGGAATTTAAAAAGATGCACAAAATTAGCACACAATAGTTGAGGTGGACTCAAGCATGAACTCATTCAA
This sequence comes from Apium graveolens, assembly GCF_009905375.1. Taxonomy (NCBI): domain Eukaryota; kingdom Viridiplantae; phylum Streptophyta; class Magnoliopsida; order Apiales; family Apiaceae; genus Apium; species Apium graveolens. Next base: position 113,791,851 of record NC_133651.1, on the reverse strand, counting down.
CAGTAGGTTTCAGAATAATGACAGCTCTTTAGCAAAGTTTTAGTTATGCCTTATTTCTAAGATATACTGAAGTGAATCAGAATTTACTCTTTGTCTGATATTTAGCTTAATGCACACACTAACCACTCCATATGAATGATGAAAATCACTGTGGTGATCTATGTTGTTTTAGATGAACAGTCATTGTGTCACATTGTACAAATTCTGAGGACAAGTTCTGATTGCATGTTCTGATGATTAAGTTCTGAAGAATATAAATCAGAATTTGTGTGAGGACTTACTAAGATAGGCATTCTTTTTTTTCGAGTTAAGAAATTATGTTCTGATGACTGTTAAGTTCTGATATAAGTCTAAGTTCTGATATTACAGTCTGATTCTTTACTTGACTTCTTTGTGGATAAATTTGGAAACAGTCTCGGTTCAAATTTGAATATGTTGAAGTGGAAGATTAATAGTCACTATGGTTAGGGTTAGTGGTACTCGTACTTGAACAGTCAACTTTTACTTGCTTCTTGTGCGCATTAAATAATGTTTTCCCTTTCCAATGAATGTTTTTTTTTCCAAGTCTGGGGAGATGAGGTAAAATTAATTCTACCTGTCAGCATTAAATTTCTTTGCGTCTCCTGGCATTCTCCTGCCTATATAAGCAACCACTTCACTTCAGCCTTCCCATCAAATCTTTTCTCACAAACTCATCTTCATACTTTTTCTATCAAAAACACCATGGTCAGATACAACATGTTTTTGAACTACGAAACCTTCAATATGGAGCTAAGCTGTGCCGATTGGTAGCAGGAATGGCACGTCACTGCCATTCCTGATGAAATATGGGACTCTGTGCCCCAGGAGGTACTCACCCACCTCCTGTTCTTCTATATGGATTACCATCGCCATCTGGAGCGATTGGAGGAGGAAAGGTTGGAATCTCTCCGCCAGCAAGAGCGAATCATTCGACTCGCCATTCTGTTTATCGAGAGTAGGAAGAAGAAATGATTTATTTTCTTCTTCCTGGTTTTCTTCATCATCAGCCTTGCCATGCTTCTTGAGCTAGGACTAAGGCTGTTGATGTTAGGTTTAGCAGCTTAGGGAAATCTTGTATAAGTTCTGATGTAATTTCAATTTCATGAATGTATTCTCTTGATATATTAATGAAATTTGTTTTTGCTTCAAAATTTTGTCTCTGAGATATTTTAATGCATTGTTAAATCCTGTTACATATTCATATTCTGATGACCATATAAATACTGTGTTAATTTAAGTTCTGATTTTCCTTTATCAGTACTTACTCATCTATTTATCTTGGTCATTTTCACTTGATTTATTTTCAGAATATTAATGTTGCAGTGAAAAATAATTTGAATAAGTGGGAACAGTTTCAATTTTGCATTAAAACTGATTCACCTTAATTAATGGAATATCTGGGTAAGTGGAACGGTTTTTCCTTGAAAAACTGCAAGTGGGTGGTAATTATTGCTTATTTACCGTGCCCATTACTTCTTGCCTTATCTATGTATGAAAGTTGTCAAGGTATGCTCCACTACTTTTAAATGCATGTCTGCCAGGTGTCCCAACGGTTACTTTTTGTGTATAAGTAACAGAGAGAAAAGATTGTAAAATCTTTTATTTACTTTTCTCTTTTATCTCTCTCTCTTTACTTTTCTCCTTTCTCATCTACTGACGATTTTTCATATAGACATTTTCTCAAACACAATACAGGCAACCGCATTTCTCTCAAATTTTAATGGCACCCAAGGACATAATCTTTCATGGAGCAAAGTTTGTTCCTAATAACTTCTCTGCTATACTTAACACGTCAGAGGCACCCTCTGAACTTCATTTCATTCAGGATTTTCTCACTAGTTCTGATATTGGGTACGCTCTAACTGAGCCTGAATCAGTCTCTGGAGTTCAAGTACTGGAGTTCTGGAGGAGTGGAGTATATGATGATGGTGGTGCTCAAGGCCCCGAGTATTATCTTTTCATCAGGGGAAAATGAGTATGTTGTGACTTTGTCTACGGTTCGACAAGCACTGCAACTACCTGAGAACTGTGTTTATTCTACTGTTGACGAACCGGTTCTTCAGAACATGATGGCCAGTCTAGGATATGAGGGAACATTGGCAAAGCTTGGCAAGTTGAAGAAATCTTTCATAAGGAGGGAATGGAGTTTCTTCTTTGACTGCATTACCAAGGCTTTTGCCAACAAATGCTCAAATTTCGATGCAATTCCCATATTCAGCCAACAAATCGGGTATGCTCTTATAAATCAAACTGATTTTGATTATACAAGTGCTGTCTTAGGTTTTATTAGGGATAGGATGACAGAAGATCGAAATACTGTATATTTTGCCAGATTTTGTCAGCTTATTCATAGGTTCTGTTGTAATCAGCCCCAAAGTTTTGGTGATTTAATTACATCCTTCAGAATAGCTAAAAGAGCTTTCACTGATTTATTATCTACTGATAATAAGAAGGTTGTGTTAAGACCCCTCTTAATACCTTTATCTGTCAAACAAGCCTTAATCGCCTATGACCCTGTTAAGTACACTGCACTTTATCCTGATGTTCAACCATCAGAACCTCATCCCTCAGCACCTACTGTGAAGCCTTCATCTTCCAAACCTAAGAGGACAAAGACTGTTCCTCAAATACCTCAAAAGAGAAGGAGGATTTCCTTGAGAGATGAATCTGATACTGAGGAACAGGTTCCTTCTTCAGAACCTGTTGTTAAAGAAGCTGAGCAAGTGATTTCTCAGAAGGATTCTGGAATTGGGGGATCTAGGCTTCTCAAGAGGCTTAGAAGAATGACAGTTCCTGAAACTCCCAAGGAATCCAAATCTTCAATGAGATACAAGAAACAGAGGGCAAAAAGACCTGTTTCAGATGATGAAGAAACAGCAACTCAAACAACTGCTTCAAATACAGTATCTGGAAGTACCGTTTGTGGAACTTCAATATCCACGGGCTTATTAGCTAAATGGCAGTTGGCACATACAATACGACCAGTCGCTTCTCGCGTATTTTCATAACCCTGCTGTGCAAAAATGGGATATGCACTTGAAATGGATGGCCGGGTTATGATATATATCATGAGCGATATGGAAATGGATCGAGTAATTTGTTCCTTTATCCAAGAAAAAGTCTTTCTAGTTTGCATGGTCCAACCATTGAGCCCAAAAATGTCTACAATAAATTTGAGGGAAGGGGATCAGGAATCTCTAATCTCACAAGAAAAGGAATTTGCTAAAGTCACTTCTTCTCCATCAACTCCATCTCAGGAAGCTGTTTCTGAAAAGGTCAACACACCATCTGTATCTCCTGTTGATCCAGGCACAAGTGCTGATATTGATGTTCAAAACTTGGTTATGCCTGAAGTAATTCTCTTAGAAGCTCCAACAATATATAATCCATCAACAACACCTGTTACTGATGCTGTTCAAACTCCAGAGTTATCTACTACACCTTCTCTGCATCTAGATGCTGATGATCAGAATATAGGTGAGCATCAGGATATGGCTGTTGATCAGAACTTAGAACCAGATCAGCAATTAGAGGATGCTGAAGCCTCCATTACTACTCACACTGTTGTTTTATCAGAAGATACTGATTCTGTAAGTTCTGATGCTGCAAATGCTGGAGATACTGGTGATGCTGCTCCAAATGCAGATGCTGATGAAGCAGGTCCTTCAGGACATGCTCCTCAATAAACTATTCTTAAGTCTGAACTTGTTAAGAAGTTTGTTACCAGAGAAGCACCAGTGCCTTGGAGTGAAACTCCTGCAGGACAGGAGTGGACTAGGGAATGGAACTCAGTTTCCTGTGTTCCAACTGCAAAGCATCTTGCTGAGCACTTGACAAAAGCTGATGAAATGTGAAATTCTGATGATTTCAAAACACAGCTTAGAGTCACTGCATTGAGTACTAAACATCTACAAGGTCTTCATTCCACTACTCATGCAGAGCTATACAAGATTCAGGAAGAATTTATCAAACAGGAACAAGTTCAAAAGATTGATAAGAAAAAGTTCTTTCAACCTACCTTTGACAGGATTGCTTATATTGAGAAGACTCAAGATACTCAACAAGCTCAGATTGATGATATTCTGAAAAATCAAGCTTCTCAGCAATCACAACTTAATGAAATCCAAGCCTCAGTGGAATTGCTTGTCTCTCTTCTACTACCTGCTGATGCCAAAAAGGGGGAGAAAGTAATTAAGTCCAAATGCAAGACTGACAAGACACTGAAAGGGAAGGATGATGAAAAGGATGATCAAGGAAACTCTGGAATGGGTAGAGGTCATAGTCAAGGTAGAGGGTTCACATCAAGAAAAGCTGAAATCACAAGTCATAGGACAAGTTCTGATACTGGGAAAAGAATTAGTTCTGCTACTGGTAAAAGGATAAGTTCTGATGAACTTTTAGATCTTGATGAAGAAATGTCAAGACAGTTATTTCTTCAGGAAAATCTAGGAATGGACTTGGAGAGTTTAATGGAAGAAGAAGCCAGACTTAAATCAGAGAAAGTCACATCTAAATCTGAAGCTTCTGGTAAAAAGCCACTTCCAAAACTCAAAGGCATTGTGATCAAAGAAAGGACACATACTGAAACAACATTGGCTAAATCACAACCGTAGATAGATCCAAGATCCAAGGGTAAAAAAAAGGTTGGTGAACCTATCAAGGTTTATGTGCCTCCTAAGAATGAAGAAATCACTGATGAAAAGGATGATCTTGCTCTGACTTCAAGAAAAGTTCTTAAAACAACCTCTGACATGGCTCAAGTTGTTCAGAGTCAAGATAGTGTAAGTTCTGATATTTCAAAGAAGCAAGTAACCTCTGACACAGCTCAAGTTAACTTGATATCAGAAGATAGACCAAAGACACTCCTACCAGGATTCACTAAAGCAAAACAGACTCAACCTTTGAAGACTGCTGCAAGTGGTTTTGAAGCAAGAGTAGTTACTGGAAAGGAAGCAAGAGATAAAACTGGATTGGGAAGTGCTGATGAAAGAATAATACAGAACACTACCAATGATCCAACTTCCTTGAGTGAAGCAGGTATTGGAGCAACTCCTGAGAGATTGAATCAACTAGAATCTGTACAAATGGTTTACCATACCTACTTGAAAGAACACATCTTGTTGTACTTCATGACAGATGGTAGGGTTTATCATATAAGGCAAAATGCCATTCCATTGAAGTATTTTGAAGAACTGGAGCATGTACTATTCTTACTTCAAGTGGATGACAAATTGAAAGGAAGTGCTGCAAACTATTTGAAGGATCAGATTCAGAGACAGAAAAGGCTTTATTCTGTTAAGTCTGACAACACATATGTTCCAAAGTACAGAGATCACAAGGATGATATAGTTGAAATGAAGCCCAATACTGCTAAAATTATAACTACCTTTCTAGGTTACAGGGATGTGGAATTCAATCTTGAGTCTGATAAAGCTTATTTGATCAGACTGGATCAGGATATAAGAAAAGCAAAGATTAATGATCTCATGGATGCAATCTTTCAAATTGGTGAAGATAATGCAGAGCTTAAAGATGCTAAAAGGAGGATGATTGATGAACTTAGATATGCTGAGAGATGTTTGTTGAAGAACTATCTCAGAACAACTCCTGACATCAGAGAGATCAGAAGATGAAGCCAAGTCAAGATCTATAACTGATTAAATTCTGATATTTGTACAGACTGAAGCTGTTATCAGAAGTTAAATATTGGTAAAGCTTTAAGGACTGTAAGTTGTAGTTATCTAGTCTAATTCTCATGCATTTGTACTTAATGTTTTTGACATCATCAAATATCTGTTAAACTTGTATATTATGCTAATTTATAAGTTGGGGGAGATTGTTAGATATATTTGATAATGTCATGGCTAAAATGATTTATGTTTAGTTTTCAGATCTTACTTAACAGGATAAATCAGTACTTAACTGGGAATCAGTACTTATACTGGAAGTCAGGACTTAAGGATATCAGTACTTATATTATCAGGAGATAATCATCAGAAGATGGATATCAGAACTTAAGTGCTGAAGGACGTTCAAATAAGGACAGTAGCTGATTAAAGGAAAGAAGATCGAGATAAACATAAGAAGAGATATGCATGAAGAAGGAATTCTATGAAGAATAGAATACTTGGAAGAAAAGATATCTGATTGATATATTTTAGGAAGCAGAATTATATTTCATATCAATTAGCGATTATTATGTAACTGTGTAGTATATAAACATAGACATAGGATTTACACTATAAGTGTTATCATATTCGAGAAGATTATTTATTGTAACCCTAGCAGCTCTCGTGATATTTGTTCATCACTGAGAGGTAACAGTTCCATACTGTAACAGAGTTTATTGTTTCAATAAAGTTTATTTTCTGTTACTTGAAATATTAAAAAGTTCGATTTGATTGTATTTTACACTGTATTCACCCCCTCTACAGTGTGTGTGACCTAACATATTGGTAGACAAAATCTCCATGATTTACAGTCATTGGACTGACCTGTTGACAACATTCAAGAATTTCTTAATATGGATTTAGGTATTGGCCCTCCACAAGCCCGATTTCAAGATATTGAAATTGATAACCCTGAACTAGTTCAAGATGGCGTGGTTGTTAATTTCTAAACATGTTCAATTATTTGTGTTTGTTCCTGTTAATTATATATAAGTACCGAATCCTTATGTACAAATGTAAAAATAATGTACAGTTTGGTTTTATATATCAATGTAAATAATTATTGTACTTAGTAAATATGTAAATGTGTAAATATGTTTGATTTGATGTTACATGGATTGTCCATTCCTAATTTTTTCGATTACCTACAATGCTGTATTTTGTTACTGACACGTTCATCAATTAAAGTCATGATTATGTTTATTCCCACAAGGCAAAAATATTTTGGCAATTATTTTTATTATTACAAGTCATAATGATGTAGTAGTACTTTCCATAATCCAAGTTATTATAATTTAATCATTACGCATTTCTGAAGTTACAACTCTTTAAAGAATGAACAAGTAGAGTAGAAAGTGAAAAGTTTTTCTTCACATTCAATGCAGTTAATTCAAGTAATTGGAAAACATAAGCCATTTTATATTTCTAAAGAATTGAACAATTCCAAGTTTGTCAGCCTTTACATGTATAACAGTTGCATTTATTAGTTAATCTATTATTTAGATCTTATCATAATTAGTTATCATTCTAATTCTGCTTCATTACTAAATTACTATCTTCACTACATCATGGAAAACTTTAACATTTTCACCGTCCATACTGATATTATGTGTCACGCCCCAAACATTTACAAAAGACAATATACGAGTAATTATATTAGTTAAAAAAAGGAAGTAAATACATCCGAATCCAAGATCTTACATTTTAGGGTTTGGAACAGCCCAACACTATTAACTAATACAACCTGATTTTAATATCGAGTCCTCACACAAAACGATCACTAATCTACCTGAGCTCGAACATACGAATCGGCATCACAAGTCTTACGCGCTGTCTGCTTGAATCTAACCATATCTGCTAGCTGAAATATCAGGGTAAGCAAGTAGTGAGCCAAATGCTCAACAAGCGCTATAATATACATAAACAAGAATAATACATTAACAATTGAATTGAAAGATTCCACAATATTGTATCAAGAGATAAACTTTCAGCGTGATGGCATCTTTTCTTGTAATAAAACCATTCAAAACCATTTCCTTATCAAAAAATATTTTATGACGCTACTGATTACAGTCGGTGATCAGCCGCGAAGTAATCCCGTAGCTCGCTGGGTTCTAGAACATTAATGGGATCCCTAGGCAACTTTTAAGCCTATAAATTAAGAGCGTAAAGGACTTGTGTCTGAGTCCAGATCCACTATCTAAAGAATTTGTCCCCCTTTGGGACTGGAAATCCAAATTTTAACTTTTTATTTTAAAAAAACTGATGTCAAGTGACGGTTAATTTCTTAAACAGTGAGCATCTTATCAAGGGTTCTAGATCAAATTTGAAGCACAGGGAATAGGTCCACTAAATTTCAAGGCCATGATCAACTAGACTATACTTTATCAAGTGAATTGCAAGGTTTCTATTCACAAGGAATTTGACAATAAAATTTAGCAGGGTTATCGGATAGTATGAAGGTACTAAGTCAAACTAGGTTCATGGTAATGGTTCCAGATAAGACATAGGTATTGAAATATAAAGAAGGTGGGCATCAGTTCAAAGTGTAATACATGTTTTAGGAGTAAGAATAGGGTTATCAAGCAATCATGAATGACTTTTAAGGGATAACTGACTTTTATGTATCAAGATAAGGTTTCTTAGCATAACTTGCACAGCGTTCCATATCACAATTACTTGGTATATTAGCATGGTACAACTTTTGAATTACTTGCATAGAAATCTTGAAGCAAAGTTAAACTACTTGTAATATATACTTGAGGGTTCATGGCATTTTCATATAATACGAAAGAGAGATTTGAAACCACTTGGATCATATATATCAAGGTGAATTAGAATACTCGCATCATATATAAAAGCTGGGCTAACACTACCTTGCAGTTTAAACAAAAAGGTAGGTTGAAACACTTGCCTTGAGAAAGGCTTGACTTGACTGGCAGGTGGGAGCAATTGGAGCTTCACTTGACTTTAATGGAAAGTTTACCCTCGTCTCGAGAGCCTACATAAAATAATAATATCCTCATTATAATACATACTCACTAACTCAACCTAATTATAAACCAAAATTACGCACATTGGCACTTAGGCCTATATACACATAAACGCTTATAATTACCTTATAAGAATAATAGTTCACATAGCCACTTATGTTCATATATAAGTACATAATAATATATCCATACACACTTTATTGCATCACTAGGCTTGGATGATCTCACTCCACATACTCAAGTCACTTAGTTATGTTAAACTAGCCAAAACTCTTAATATCATCCTCATAACTCGAAGTGCCTTTTCTAAACCATAAAGTTCTTATGGACCCTGACTTAGGACTTACACTCTAATGACCTCATACTATCTTACAACTATGGTGGTCAACCTAGTCCTCACTCATAAGTGCCCTAAAACTAAAGGTTAACTGATTTTGCTCATTATAGTGATTTCAAGGTGACACCAATGGGTTATGAGTACAATTGACACACTTACACTTCAAATTTACCTCTCAAACTTCTACACTAGACTCTTCTGACCATAAGGCAACTCTCAAACTTGGTGTGGCTCAAGGGCCTAGCTTGGGCCTACCTGGGCCTAAGCTTAAAGTCCAATATTCCCCAGCTTTCTGGACAGAAAAGTGTCATGTTTTGCACTAACTTATGACACATGATTCTAACTCAATTCCTATGAACTATGGCTGTAAAAATCCTCTGACACTCCCTCTAACTAGAGCTAACCAAGGCCTAGTGAGGGCCTACCCATGACATGGTCAAAACTCCTCACTTCTAAGTTGCAACAAAATTGTCTCCTGCTGGACATATTATAGATTTTGGTGTGTGCACCTCACTAAATGGTTGGGTTTCTATAATTTGTAAATTCTAGACTCAATTATACCCCAAGTATTAACTCCCCGTGGCTTGGGCCTAACAATGCCTAAAAATGCCCATTCAAAATCAACACAAAACTCACATGCAAATTTGGAAAAAATTTCAGGATTCTATCCTAGCCTTTCCACCTTAACTCCCACTTTAAAACCACAAATTAAATCTCAACCAAGGCAAATTTACTACTATAAGACTCTAAACTAAGGTCTCAACCAATAATGGAGATCATCCATGTCCTATAGCACCAACATGCAAAATAAAATTTAATAGCAACTCAAGATGATCACTAAATCAAGTTCGACTAAACAAGAGGGTTATTAGCTCATAAATTCGACTTAAAATACTTAATTACTTCAAAAGATCATGCACACTACCTTTTAAAAACTAATATCAAGCATAATATCAAGGAAATAATTCATTTTAAGCACATATAAGGTCGAATTTAACACAAATTAAGCATGCATGTACATTTTCGAAAAGTGCATGCAAGGGTAGTGGAATTTGGAATGTACTAAAGTGCCCTTCTCCAATAACCAAGAAAAAGTGCATGCAAGGGTAGTTTAGTCTTTTGGTGGATAGAAGAAGGTTAGTGGGGTATGAATTGTCTCTTATGCCCTTTAAATTGAATTGGAGGGTATTTGCATGCATGGGCAACTAAGTAATTTGCAATTTAAAAATCAACTAATTTATATAAAACAATTTTTATAAATATAAATGCACCTCCATAAATCACAAAATAAATATCATAAAATAGCTTATGATTTTATAAATTTAATGATATAAAATTTGAAATTTTATTGTTAAAATTTTTAAAAATTGATTTTTCATATAAAATGAAGTACTTTTCATTATCATTTAAAAATACTAAATGATAAGATTTTCTTTTCAATTTTTTTTATATAAACTAATACATTAAACACTTAGTTTATAGGCACTCAGTCATATTGATAATCCACATTTATAATTTCATACAATTTAAATTTTAATTATAAACACACAATTATATATAGATAGGGTTTAGAAATACCAGTCGTAACATCCTCTCCCCCTTTAAGGATTCTGTCCTCAGAATCTAGGAGAATAAGTGAGGATACCGGCTACGCATATCCGACTCTAGTTCCCACGTTGACTCTTCAACCTTGGGATTTCTCCAAAGTACTCTTACCAACTTGACCAACTTATTTCTAAGACTCTTCTATTTCCAGTCGAGTAATTTGACAGGTTGCTCCATAAATGACAGGTGTTAGGGCGAAATCACGCGCTAATAATTCATGCAAGTATACGCGTTCGCAAGTAATATAGAATACTTTCTAGTTCGTTCCCATAGAGACTCAGACTAATTATGTTCAATTAACACTCACTCACCAATGTATAATTACTTCTCAATGTCAAGATAATAACACTTAGATTTGATTAACTAATTATTAACTAAAATTAACTACGAGAATTAAGCACTTAATTGACACTTGAATTAACAATATTAAAACACACATGAGATCACAACTTCATTACTACTTCCTTCAATAATTATTGTTATTACCCTTAGCATGTAACAGTGATGATATTAATCGAACAACACGAAACTGATAAAAGCCAACTTTCATTGTACTAGTACCATTCTACCAAGCATCCAAAATTAAGACAGAAGTTGAATAGGCATCAAATATGTTGAGACCCTATATGTCTACAGAATTTGACAACATAATGATTTAAGCACAAGTTATTCCTGATGATTACACAGGTTAAGTAAAACGGTTAGAGATACCCACTAATCATGCATACACGTACATGAACCTATGCTAGCATGACAAGTTCTAAACCTCGAGATCCACCATCGCTTCACAAGAGATTAACACCCTATCTTATATATTCGCGACGCACATAAGACGAATAAGCACAACCAATACTAGATATCATACAATCATCACACACTAAGGTATTAAACAACTAACTAAAGAATTCCATAGTAAATCCGTTACGACCCCATGATCACGATTAGCCCATGATTGAAATTATCGTCACCATGGGTTCATATAAAAACATGATAATAACACACGAGAATAATAACTAAAACTACTTATATTAAACCAGAGTACGTCACAAGAGTAAATTGGTTCAAAGCAAAGAAAACTAGCATCCAACGTTACAACAAAATAAAGAATCACAAGAAAATATGCTTCCTCTTCGTTGCGATATGCTAAAACGGTCTTCTTCCTTATCTCCTTGCTCCTCGATTAATACTACGATTCAACACACATGAAACGTCTCTCAAAACTACTTATATAGGAGTCCCACAAAACCCAGCTATCTCAGAAGTTGGAAGCTCAACGGAATTAGGAGTCTAAAATAATTATTTTAAATTTTCGTCCCTGAGCGGCCGCTCAACATTCCTGAGCGGGCGCTCAGCTTCCTGAGCGGGCGCTCAGCTTCCTGAGCGGGCGCTCAGCTTCCTGAGCGGTCGCTCAGCTTCTGAGCGGGCGCTCAGACCCCTTCTGGAAAAAACTCTGTTTTTGCTCCCGTTCTTTGGTGCATTATGCTCCTATCTCCCCACGCGCAATGCCAAACACATGCCAAGGCTTATTCTTAATGAAATCTCTCCACAAATGCAAGTAATACCCTGAAATGCACAAACACTAGAAAAACGCATCAAATACATAAAATACTTGATTTTAAGACACCAATTTAAACCATTATTATAACGACTCGTGTATTTATATTTTATTTCTAATATTTGGAAGTGTAATAAAAGTTTAAGTAAATAAATAGAAGATGTGTATTGATTTTGGCAGCGGTTATTGATTGTTATTTAATTAATTATGATTTGTTGCTATATGGAATTGACTTGTGTGATTTATTAGTGAGTTACATGATTTTATTTTGCTTGTAAAAGTGATTTTATGGTAATTTTAATTCCATAAATATTTGGGTTATCTTTAAAATTGGTTTTCTAATTTTTTAATTTTAATAATTATTTTTAGGACTTTATAAAATTGGGAAATCAATATTTTGTTAATTATTCATTTTTAAATAATTTACTGAGTGTGTTAAATGCTAAAATCCATATTTAATTATGAAACTTATAATTTATTAAGTTCGTATTATTCTGAGAATTTTAAAATTATTTTGGAAATTTTCGGGAATCGTTTTACCCGCACGTCGTTTCGTTATTTGTTAAAAAGCGGGTATAAAGCGTACCATAAAAATTGTTTAAAATTTTTGAAAATTTATATTTTTGTTTATTTCGGGATATTTATAATATTTTAGCGCTGTTTTCATAATTTTCGGAAATTGTTTCGCGTGAATCTCAGTCCGTTAATTTTAAATTTTTGGACAAATCGACACTCAGAACCTTCGTGATTATCCTATAAACTACGGGGCAATTCTATAATTAGAAGAGTACACGTGTTTGTTGCTGGTGTTTGGTTGCAATCTCTGTTAAAAAAAATAAATAAATAAAAACCAAACCCCCCGGCTTTGGCTGCACGCGCCTCGTCTCTCTCTCTCTGTTCATTCTTCTTTCAGTTTCTCTGTTTCTTTTTCTTTCTTTCTTCCGTTTCTTCCCTTCATCACCGGCGTTACCTCCGGTAGTGTTAATTCCGGTAATACTCCCGGCTTGCTTGCTTCAGTTCTGTTGTAATTGATTGGCTTGCATGTATATATACATGTATATATATATATGTGTGTGCTTCTGTGTTGTGATGTGTGTGCGTCCGTGTGTGTTGGTGTCGGGTGTGTGTGAGTGTGTATGGCGGCCGTGAGGCCGTGCATGCGATGGGGAGTGGTGGTTGTGCTGTTATGGTGCGGCTGTGTTCTTTGTTGTTGGGCTCCCTATGTTATTGGGCTTGCAGGTTGGCCTTATTTTGGGCCTTTACTGTTGGGCCAAATTCTGCAGTTGGGCTTGATGATTATAACTTTTAATTCTTATTTCCTAATTTCTGCAGGGTTTTGATTAATATTCATGATATTAATTATTTTTGCGTAGTAATTTTAAGGATTAATCGGTGAAATTTTTGCGTTGGAAACCCGAGAATTTATCGGGTACCCGCGAAATTTTGCCGCCGTCCGCGATGACTCTTTACGAGTGGACGGTGGACGGTGATGATGATGCTCTGAGTCCTAAACTTTATAAATAAATGATTTTTCATAAAATATTTCCGGATTTAAATAATTAATTGTGATTGGTGTTGGGATGTAAGTTGTATAAAAGGACGAAGTAATATTGTGAATTGTGTGATTGTTGATGTCGATTGCAATCGACGGGTAGTCTTATAAATAAATAAGATGCTGCCAAAATTTCCTAAAAATATGTTCGAAAATATATATTTATGTGTTATCTTAACAATATTTCCGACTATGTGATTACAGGTTTGTGTGTAAAATAATAATACGAGTTGGGTTGTCGGATTTGGGTTATTAGGATTTGAGGATATCAAGCATGTCGGTATAACTAATTAGGGTATTCTGTAATTGTAGATCCCAATTGAGTCGTTCCAGGATCGAAGTCAACGTGAAAGCTATTAGGGTTTGTAAAGCGTTGCAAGGCAAGTACCCCTGACTATTCTTTTATGGTTCAGTGTATATGAATAGCTAAATGTTTATTCTAGTAATGGAACAGAAATGTTTTAAGTTACGTATCCCCTGTATGTATAAAAAAAAATCATTATTTTCGAATTGTTTTGGGGAAAAGTAACTTCGAAAGGTACCTGTCTCAAATGAAATGATTTGCGAAGCGGATTTTATATGTGTGCTGGCTAGATAAATGATTTTGAAAATGAGATAGGTACAAGTGTTTTTGAAAACTGGATAAAACGATCAGATATGGGATACATTGGGGCCAGAGTAGGCCTATTGAGGTGGCGTAAGAGGCTAATTCGGTTGCGCGCATTATAAAACCGATTAGTCCAGCAGGTCAGAGACCTAGCTAGTCTCTGAGTTCCGGAACAGGTAAATGGGATGGCAGTTAGAGCCGTCTGGTGTTGATAGCCTGATCAACTGTCTTCATATATCCGTTATGTATCTGATTGGGATTTGTGAATTATATGAAAGCATGATTTATTGATACAGCGGTTTTTATAAAATGATTAGCATGCTAAAATTGGACTCTGGTATTACGCAACACACTATAATGTTGTTTTCACAAAGCATGTTAATTAGTGTTATCCAGTTACCTTGATTATCATTATGAAATGTTGATATCATGATTAAAGCTCTGTTTCCATTATTGTTACATTATTGTTTTAATCTGTTATTCATATTTGGTACTGCTGAGCGATTATGCTCACCCTTGCAAACTGTTACGTATATTTCGCAGATGCCTAGAAGATCTGTCAGACCGACCCGTGTTCCCGCCCCTTCTGGACCCGGCTCCTCTGAGGTAGTTTGTATCAGACCATGAGGTCTGAAGAGTTGCTGAATAAAGTTAGTGTGTTGTAGATAGTGAATAAAGAGTTTGTAATAATGAGGAACCTGAATTATACTTGAACCTGGATCGGATCTTGGTTTGGGGTCAAGTTAGTATATTCTAATAATAATAACTCCGTTGTTATAATTTTTGGGTAATTGTGTTTAGTGACGTCAACTCCTGACCCCGGGGTTGAGGCCGTCACAGTTGGTATCAGAGCTACAGGTTCAAGTCCCTGATTCAGGTTAGGGATTGTGTCAAGCAGGTGATAACGTGAGTCTTTAAGTATGAGTCAGCAACTCATATAGAGGAGCAAACCTTTAGAGTCAGTCGAGGGTTCCGACGGAGTTACCCTGGCATCTATTAAATGTTTTGATAGAATTGCCTTGACCTGGTTGTGTCTTGTCTGTTTACTATTATGTTGACAGTGGCCTATTGCAATTTTGAGTTCTCCATCTCGGGCTTCTGATTCGGATAGCTCAGATACGGAGAAACCCCGTGATGCCGTTGCCGAGGAGACCCCTATGCCTCCTCCACCAGTTCCTTCTTATGTACCTCGAGACATTCCTGGATCTGGTCCTCGTCCCCGTTGGGTACGTAGGTCTGTGTCTGCTATCAGGGATTTTCCTCCTGGCTGCGGTCCCAGTTCTTCTATGATGAGACCTCCAGCACCTCCTATGGCCCCTAGTGGTATTTCTTCACCGATTCCTTATCATGTGCATAGGGCGGTGAATACTTCCTTTATCAGAGACCAGAGTCCAGAGTTTGCTGCCCAGTTGGACCAGGTACCTATTGCACCATTTCAGGGTATTTCTGCCCCTTCCCCTGAGGTGCGAGCCCGTGTGAGAGCACTGACCCAGATGGTTGTAGAGAGGGCTAGGTCTGTTGACCGTTTCATTAGTTCAGAGTTCAGAGCTGTGCAGTATCAGGACCTAGTGAACTGGCTAGTGTTTGAGCTAGGTTCCATTGGAGGCAGTGGTAGAGATTAGACAGAGTTGCAGTAGAGGGATGCAGAGCTCAGAGTTGGCTTTTAGGAGCTCTGTGGTTGTTTACTTTGTATATGTATATTATGTTGTGATAGTTTGTAGTAGGCGAGGCTGTTTTGACAGCCAATTTTGGTGTGTATTCGGATGGTTCTTTGTATTTGGATTTTCAGTTGTACTAGTTGGATTCTGTTGGTTACTGTAGTTCAGCTGCTTTATACTATTGTTCAGTTTTTTTTATATATATCGTGTATTGCTATTATTGTTGCTATTATTATTATTGTTTCTGTTGCTGGCATTTTTTTAGATTATAATCATTCACTCAGGACGGATCCAATTATAATGGGGGATGAGAATATTGTGTTAGTGGCAACGCTCTCCTGATGCATAAATATAAACTGCTGGAGCAATCCATTTTCTTATATATGACTATTATGTTTCAGGAGATGCCACCAAAGAAAAATTCTCAGCCCAATAACGGATCTGCTGGGGATCCTTCCATGCGTGATTTGATGAACTTGTTGCGTCAGCAGACTGTACAGCTGGCCCAACAGCAACAACAATTCCAGCAACAGCAGCAACAATTGCAACAGCAACAACAACAGCAACAGCAACAACAGCTCATACAGCAACAACAACAGCAAATCCAACAGCAGTAACTACAAATCCAACAGCAGCATGAGATGAGAGGGGCAAATCAAGGTGTTAGTTTTAAGTCTTTTCAAGCAGTGAAGCCCCCAGAGTTTAAAGGAGAGGTAGATCCTGTTGCTGCCAGGATATGGTTAAAGGAAATGGAAAAGGCATTTGCGCTCACTAAGGTGAGTGAGGATTTAAAGACTGATTATGCTAGTTATTTTCTGAGGAATGACTCGAATTATTGGTGGGAATCTACGCGAGCCCTAGAAGGAGAAGGTCCAGTTCCCTGGGCCAGATTCACAGAATTGTTTTTGGAAAAATACTTTCCAGCCTGCCTCCAAATTCAAATGGAGATGGATTTTTTGGAGTTGAAACAAGGAAATAGGAGTGTGTCTCAAGGACCATCAACTAGTACTGCGAGAGCTAGGACTTTTAAGATGACCCAGAAGTCTCCAGTTCATGATTCTGATGTGGTTGCAGGTACGCTTATTCTTAATTCCGTACCTGTTAACGTTTTGTTTGATTCGGGAGCGTCCAAATCTTTTATAGCTGTCAATTGTGCGAATAAGATGCAATTGATGCTAGAAGAATTAGATGAACCCTTAACTATAGAAGTGGCTAATAAAGATAAAATACCTGTAAAACAATTTTGTCCTAGTTGTTCCCTAGAGATTTCGGGGTATATGTTCCCTGTTGACTTAATACCTCTCGAGTTGGGAGACTTTGATGTTATTTTAGGTATGGATTGGTTATCTCAATATAGGGAAAATATTGATTGTAAGAAAAAGAGAGTTGTTCTGTACACCTCAAATAATAGAAGGATCAGTTACCAAGGGCAGAGGCAAGATAGGAAGTTTCTCTCAGTGATGCAAGCAAGAAAATTGCTGAGACAAGGATGTGAAGCGTACTTAGCTCATGTAGTGGATACGAAGAAAGATACCCCTATTTTGGATGACATCCCTGTAGTAAGAAAATTCCCTGATGTTTTTCCAGAAGAATTACCAGGATTGCCACCTGATCGTGAGATAGAGTTTTCCATTGATTTGATACCGGGAGCTGAACCAGTTTCTAAGGCTCCATACAGAATGGCCCCGATGGAAATGAAAGAATTGGTTAAGCAACTTCAGGAGTTATTGGATAAAGGAGTTATTCGACCTAGTGTTTCCCCGTGGGGTGCTCCAGTGTTATTTGTGAAGAAAAAGGATGGAAGTATGAGATTGTGTATTGATTACAGAGAACTGAATAAGTTGACGATAAAGAATAAATATCCCTTGCCGCGGATCGATGATTTGTTTGACCAGCTTAAGGGAGCATGTTACTTTTCAAAGATTGATTTAAGGTCCGGCTACCACCAATTGAAGATAAAGCCTGAGGATATTCCCAAGACTGCATTTCGAACAAGGTATGGCCATTACGAGTTTCTAGTAATATCGTTTGGATTGACGAATGCGCCAGCAGCTTTCATGGATTTGATGAATAGGGTATATAAGGAGTATCTGGATAAGTTTATTATTGTATTTATTGATGACATCATCATATATTTGAAGAATCCAGAAGATCACGCGGTGCATCTGCAGATTGCCCTTCAAAAGTTAAGAGAAAAGCAATTGTATGCTAAATTTTCTAAGTGTGAGTTTTGGTTGACGGAGGTACAGTTTCTTGGACATGTGGTGAGTAAGGAAGGTATCAAACTAGACCCGGTAAAGATTGAAGCCGTATCAAAATGGGAGCAACCGAAGACACCCACGAAAATACGAAGTTTTCTTGTATTAGCGGGATACTATCGAAGGTTTGTGAAAGATTTCTCAAAGATTGCATCCCCACTAACTAAGTTGACCAGGAAGAATGAGAAGTTCGTTTGGACGGAAAAGTGTGAAGAGAGTTTCCAGGAGTTAAAGCGAAGATTGGTAATGGCTCCAGTATTAGCATTGCCAGATGAGACGGAAACTTTGTAATTTATAGTGATGCTTCTCTGAAAGGATTGGGATGTGTGTTAATGCAGCATGACAAAGTGATTGCGTATGCCTCCAGACAACTAAAGCCTCACGAACAAAAATATCCAGTTCATGACCTTGAATTGGCGGCTATAGTATTTGCTTTAAAGTTATGGCGTCACTACTTGTATGGAGAGAAATGCGATATTTACACTGATCATAAGAGCCTAAAGTACATATTCACACGGAACGATCTGAATATGACACAGAGAAGGTGGTTGGAGTTGATTAAGGACTATGATTGTTCAATTAACTATCACCCAGGTAAATCCAATGTAGTGGCTGATGCCTTGAGTAGAAAGGAAAGGCTGAATATGATTAAGATTGCGGAAGAGTTGGCGCAAGATTTAGAAAGAATGGAAATTGAAGTTCGAGTACCAAATGAAATTCAGGAGCAGCTATATGAAGTTACTTTCCAGCCAGCATTAATGAAAAAGATTAGAAGATGTCAAGAAAGAGTTATGGAGCAAGAGTTGGATACTTTGACAGGAGAAGAGTTGTGTACTCAAAAAGATAGTCAAGGTTTATATAGGTTTTCGTCCAGAGTATGGATTCCTGCTGTAACAGAGTTGAAGAACGAAGTATTGCAGGAAGCACATAACTCTAGGTTTTCTATCCATCCTGGTAGTACCAAGATGTACCAGGATTTGAAGAGAAATTTTTGGTGGCCAGGAATGAAGAAAGATATTTCCAATTGGGTAAGTAAATGTCACGTGTGTTAGACGGTGAAAGCAGAGCATCAACGACCAAGTGGATTGTTACAATCTTTGGAGATTCCCCAATGGAAATGGGAAGACATTGCTATGGACTTTGTAGTAGGATTGCCAAAGACGAGAGCGAATCATGATGCTATTTGGGTAATCCTTGATAGATTGACTAAGTCGGCGCATTTTCTTTCGATTAATGAAAGGTATTCATTGGAAAAGTTAGTTAAGTTATACTTGGATGAGATAGTTACCAAACATGGAGTTCCTGTTTCTATAGTGTCGGATCGAGACCCGAGATTTAATTCCAGGTTCTGGACTAAATTCCAAGAGTGCCTAGGAACGAAATTGAATATGAGCACTGCTTATCATCCTCAGACGGATGGCCAAAGTGAGAGGACAATTCAGACCATAGAGGATATGTTGAGAGTCTGTGTTTTAGATTTTAAGGGTAATTGGGATGAGCACCTACCTTTGATTGAGTTCTCATATAATAACAGCTACCATACCAGTATAGGGATGCCACCTTATGAAGCTTTGTATGGATGAAAATGTAGGTCACCATTGTACTGGGATGAGGTAGGAGAAAAGAAAGTGTTAGGCCCTGAGTTGTTTCAGCAGACTAGAGATGCTATAGTGTTGATTCGGAAAAGATTGGAAGCAGCTCAAGATAGACAAAGAAAATACGCAGATATGCATAGGAAAGACATGGACTTTGAAATAGGAGCGTTGGTGTTACTAAAGGTATCGCCTTGGAAAGGGTTAGTACGATTTGGTCAGAAGGGTAAACTTAGCCCTAGATTCATAGGACCCTTTGAGGTTTTGAAGAAAGTACGAAAGGTCGCTTATGAGGTAGCGTTACCACCGCAGTGGCAGCACATTCATAATGTGTTCCACGTGTCTATGTTGAAGCCCTATGTCCCTAATTCGAATTAAGTCATAGAATACGAACCGATTGAGCTTCAACCAGATTTGTCTTATGTGGAACAACCGGTCCAAATTTTAGACCGTAAAGAACGAGTCCTTAGGAATAAATCAATTCCAATAGTAAAAGTTTTGTGGAGAAATCCACGAGTAGAAGAGTCTAATTGGGAATTGGAGTCGGACATGCTTGATAAATATCCTCATTTGTTTAGCTGAGTCAGATTCTGGGGACAGAATCTTTTTAAGGGGGAAGGAATATAACGACTCGTGTATTTTTATTTTATTTCTAATATTTGGAAGTGTAATAAAAGTTTAAGTAAATAAATAGAAGATGTGTATTGATTTTGGCAGCGATTATTGATTGTTATTTAATTAATTATGATTTGTTGCTATGTGGAATTGAATTGTGTTATTTATTAGTGAGTTACATGATTTTATTTTGCTTGTAAAAGTGATTTTATGGTAATTTTAATTCCATAAATATTTGGGTTGTCTTTAAAATTGGTTTTCTAATTTTATAATTTTAATAATTATTTTTAGGACTTTATAAAATTGAGAAATCAATATTTTGTTAATTATTCATTTTTAAATAATTTCCTGAGTGTGTTAAATGCTAAAATCCATATTTAATAATGGGAATCTTTAAAAATTATGAAACTTATAATTTATTAAGTTCGTATTATTCTGAGAATTTTAAAATTATTTTGGAAATTTTCGGGAATCGTTTTACCCGCGCGTCGTTTCGTTATTTGTTAAAAAATGGGTATAAAGCGTACCTCAAAAATTGTTTAAAATTTTTGAAAATTTATATTTTTATTTATTTCGGGATATTTATAATATTTTAACGTTGTTTTCGTAATTTTCAGAAATTGTTTTGCGTGCATCTCAATCCGTTAATTTTAAATTTTGGGACAAATCGAGACTCAGAACCTCCGTGATTATCCTATAAACTACGTGGCAATTCTATAATTAAAAGAGTACACGTGTTTGTTACTGGTGTTTAGTTGCAATCTCTGTTAAAAAAAATAAAAATAAAAACCAAACCCCCCCGGCTTTGGCTGCACGCGCCTCATCTCTCTCTCTCTCTGTTCATTCTTCTTTCAGTTTCTCCGTTTCTTTTTCTTTCTTTCTTCCGGTTCTTCCCTTCATCTCCGGCGTTACCTCTGATGGTGCTAATTCCGGTAATACTCCCGGCTTGCTTGCTTCAGTTCTGTTGTAATTGATTGGCTTGCATGTATATATACATGTATGTATATATCTGTGTGTGCTTCTGTGTTGTGATGTGTGTGCGTCCGTGTGTGTTGGTGTCGGGTGTGTGTGTGTGTGTGGCGGCCGTGAGGCCGTGCGTAAGATGGGGAGTGGTGGCTGTGTTGTTGTGGTGCGGCTGTGTTCTTTGTTGTTGGGCTCCCTGTGTTGTTGGGCTTGCAGATTGGCCTTATTTTGGGCCTTTACTGTTGGGCCAAATTCTGCAGTTGGGCTTGATGATTATAACTTTTAATTCTTATTTCCTAATTTCTGCAGGGTTTTGATTAATATTCATGATATTAATTATTTGTGCGGAGTAATTTTAAGGATTAATCGGTGAAATTTTTGCGTTGGAAACCCGAGAATTTATCGGGTACCCGCGAAATTTTGCCGCCGTCCGCGATGACTCTTTACGAGTGGACGGTGGACGGTGATGACGATGCTCTGAGTCCTAAACTTTATAAATAAATGATTTTTCATAAAATATTTTCGGATTTAAATAATTAATTGTGATTGGTGTTGGGATGTAAGTTGTATAAAAGGACGAAGTAATATTGTGAATTGTGTGATTGTTGATGTCGATTGCAATCGACGGGTAGTCTTATAAATAAATAAGATGCTGCCAAAATTTCCTAAAAATATGTTCAAAAATATATATTTTTGTGTTATCTTAACAATATTTCCGACTATGTGACTATGTGATTACAGGTTTGTGTGTATAATAATAATACGAGTCGGGTTGTCGGATTTGGGTTATTAGGATTTGAGGATATCAAGCATGTCGGTATAACTAATTAGGGTATTCTGTAATTGTAGATCCCAATCGAGTCGTTCCAGGATCGAAGTCAACGTGAAAGCTATTAGGGTTTGTAAAGAGTTGCAAGGCAAGTACCCCTGACCATTCTTTTATGGTTCAGTTTATATGAATAGCTAAATGTTTATTCTAGTAATGGAACAAAAATGTTTTAAGTTACGTATCCCCTGTATGTATAAAAAAAATCATTATTTTCGAATTGTTTTGGGGAAAAGTAACTTCGAAAGGTACCTGTCTCAAATGAAATAATTTGCGAAACGGATTTTATATGTGTGCTGGCTAGATAAATGATTTTTAAAATGAGATAGGTACAAGTGTTTTTGAAAACTGGATAAAGCGGTCAGATATGGGATACATTGGGGCCAGAGTAGGCCTATTGAGGTGGCGTAAGAGGCTAATTCGGTTGCGCGCATTATAAAACCGATTAGTCCAGCAGGTCAAAGACCTAGCTAGTCTCTGAGTTCCGGAACAGGTAAATGGGATGGCAGTTAGAGCCGTCTGATGTTGATAGCCTGATCAGCTGTCTTCACATATCCGCTATGTATCTGATTAGGATTTGTGAATTATATGAAAGCATGATTTATTGATACAGCGGTTTTTATAAAATGATTAGCATGCTAAAATTGGACTCTGGTATTACGCAGCACACTATAATGTTGTTTTCACAAAGCATGTTAATTAGTGTTATCCAGTTACCTTGATTATCATTATGAAATGTTGATATCATGATTAAAGCTCTATTTCCATTATTGTTGCATTATTGTTTTAATCTGTTATTCATATTTGGTACTGCTGAGCGATTATGCTCACCCTTGCAAACTGTTACATATATTTCGCAGATGCCTAGAAGATCTATCAGACCGACCCGTGTTCCCGCCCCTTCTGGACCCGGCTCCTCTGAGGTAGTTTGTATCAGACCATGAGGTCTGAAGAGTTGCTGAATAAAGTTAGTGTATCGTAGATAGTGAATAAAGAGTTTGTAATAATGAGGAACCTGAATTATACTTGAACCTGGATCGGATCTTGGTTTGGGGTCAAGTTAGTATATTCTACTAATAATAACTCTGTTGTTATAATTTTTGGGTAATTGTGTTTAGTGACGTCAACTCCTGACCCCGGGGTTGAGGCCGTCACAATTATAAGACGTTCTAAGTGGTATATAATGCCAGTTATCACACCCCCAAACTTAAATCGATGCTTGTCCTCAAGCGTCACAGACTCAAAAATAATACAAAAACATGCATGAATGCAATCTATATGAAATGCAGTGATCCCCCTTACTACGACTAAACCAACCAACTTACGACATCGCAACAAATGCAATTAGGCAAATAAAGATCGATCAAATCATGCAAACTAACATACAGCCAGAGACGTGGTGTGTGCGGATGCTTAACATATATGCTTCAAAACTAGATCAATTATCATAACTCGACTATCCTCAAGGTAATCACATGATTATACAAAGAATAAAATTCTAGGCACAAAATGACTTATAACACTTTAAGATTACTGGAGCTTATTACGGAATCATGCTTTTTATTTAACACAACAAACAAATGCTTATTTGACCGTGCAATGAGTGAGGTCCACAAAATACTTATGCAATGGCATCCATGTAGCGAGCGTTAGGTTAGCGGATCCCAGACTATAAAAGCCTTAGGTCACTAGGCACAAAGTCCCCTAAGAACTTAATAACTCGAATATCAAAGATCCCACTTGTGATCAATTATGCATTAACTCTCTATTTTTTTCTTCTTTTCTTTTCTTTTTTCTTTTCTTTTTTTCATTTTTTTTCTTCTATATTTTTTCAAAATTTCTGAGCAAGTGTGTTTCGCTCCATCTTGCTCAACCCTAGACTACTCGCATAAAAATACGAGCCGGCTACTAGCCATTTGACGCCTATCCACAATTAGCAATAAATTCCAATTTTTCACTCCTATTTTTTTTTCATGCCTTTTATCACTAAGAACCTATTATAAATTCTAAGCATAATCAATAGATTAACCTTGAAAACCATCAAACCATAACAACAATCTAGTCCTTAAGCATTCTCTAAGACTTAATAAAATTTAAAGTGTTTCCAGCATGCACGTCAACCTACAAGACTCAACATCACTTTAACGCTATCACCACACTCGCATCAACATCACAAATAAATTGGTAAAGCAACGCAAAAGGGATCATAGTATATGCATGAGCTACATGACATGATAAATAAAGCTATAAAATAAAAAAAAACTATATGACAAAATATGCAATTATATGAACTAAATAATCATGAATATGCAACTATATGACACACACACAAAATATTCCTTAACTACCACCCCCAAACTTAAAATCTTCAATGTCCCCAGTGAAGGTAGTAGAAAGGAACGCAGGGTATACCTACTCGGAGAGATCATCATCATCATCATCACCCTCAGAGGGTGGAGTATCAGGAGGTGGATACGCAGAGTCTTCACCAAAAACTGGCCACTGGATGTTAGCTTCAAGGCCTCTAAAAGTAGTCCCAAGCGCAAGGGTGAGCTCCTGAGCAAACTTGCTCCGTGTCTCGTACATAGCATCCATCCTCCTCGACAGCCTCCTATACTGGGCATTAGCCATCCCAGCACCCTCCTGAGCTCTAGAAGAGCCTACCTCGTCACGCCCTGGTCTTGCCATGGTAGCACCGCATGCTGGACGCCCTCCTGGAAGACGATAACCCAGCCCATGCTCCTCAGGCTCTCCACCAGTCCACTCTTGTATCGCATTCAGAGTCCCGGAATCAATAGGAGCGGCCGACAACTGCAAATGCTCGTGAGAAGGCCACTGAACTCTCACTGCTCGATAAAGCTTTGTAACAGTAGATGCATAAGGGATTTTCATGTGCTTCGCTCCCCTCAAAAACTTTAGAATTCCTTGGTAGATAAACTCACCAAGGTCCACATAGTACTCCTCATTCAAAATACCCCATAATAACTGTGCTCGCTCAACTGTAACCTCATGTGCATGTGAAGTAGGCAGAATATTAGCACAAATAAAGGCATTCCATGCACGGGCATACCTATTCATCACAATCGCCGGAAAATGATGATACTTATTAGTCCCATTCTTGAACGTCCAAACCGTTCCCGGCCTACAGAGAGTAGCACAAATCAAATCCAAGTCAAAATCCTCAGCAGTCTTCTCATTCCAATTCTCCTCCGTGGGCTTCCTCTGTCGCTGACCAATCACACGGCGAATCGTCTCAGGGTGATAATCCACCGTCATCCCCCGTACAACAGAAAACCCATTCTTTTCAACCTTCGCATTCGCATAGAACTCGCGAACCACGCTCATCGGAACTGCCTCTGGTGACTCACAAAAAACAATCCAACCCTTCTCAGCAATCATTGGCAACAACTCACCATCCCTCCCCGATGGTAAGAATCTCCTCTCCTTCCAAATCGGCTTACCCAGAAGCCTAGTATACTCCACCTCAGCAGCCCTATCAAACAAACGAGGCCTCGCAACAGTACCCCTTGAAGAATCAGCAGTAGGAACAATGCTGCTGCTATCAATAGTCCTGGATCTCTTGTGTGCCATTGAAACTGAGAAAAAGTGCTTAAGGTTTGTGTTTTTGAATATGGGAGAGAAGTTAAGGTTTGAAAGTGTATGGGGAGTATATGGAATAGTTTTATGTATATATAGGGTAGAGATTAGGGTTTAAATTTGATTAGAAGTGGGTTTTGAGGGTTCAAAACGTGGGTAATGGGAAAATAATTCATGGGTAGTGGGGCTGTGTTTTTATTTTTATGTTTTCTGTTTTTTTTTTGGATTTTTCTAAGGCTTAAAAAAAATTCTGCCAGTCGGGCCCTGAGCGGTCGCTCAGCAGAGCTGAGCGGGCGCTCAGGGGTCTTCTGGAAAAATAATTTTCTTGCCCTGTTTTTCTGATTTTTTTGTGGTTTTGGATAGTTTACGAACTTCTAAGGGTGCCTATAACAACAAATCATGGGTTGCCTCCCAAGAAGCGCTTCTTTTTCGTCATTAGCTTGACGTAGCGTACCTTACTCAAGTTGACAATAAAACGGCACTAACCACTTCCCGGTTTGCCGTGTCCCCATAGTAATGCTTCAAACGCTGACTATTAACCTTGAATGCTTGGTCTGGATCATTCTCAAAAAATCTCCACCGCTCCATATGGAAAAACAGTTTTGACAATAAAAGGTCCAGACCACCTTGATTTCAACTTTTCTGGAAAAAGTCAGAGACGAGAGTTGAATAAAAGAACTTACTGCCCCGACACAAATGACTTAGGATATAGCTTCCTGTCGTGCCACCTTTTCACTTTTTCCTTGTACATTTTGTTATTCTCGTACGCTTGGGGTCGAAATTCATCAAGTTCATTTAACTGAAGCATTCGCTTTTTACCAGCTACATCTAGATCAAGGTTCAACTTCTTCAATGCCCAATAGGCTTTATGCTCAAGCTCCGCAAGTAAATGACATCCCTTACCATACACAAGTTAAAAAGGGGACATCCCAAGTGGAGTCTTGTATGCGGTTATGTAAGCCTAAACACCTTTATCGAGCTTTAAAGACCAATCCTTCAGTGACGGACAAACAACTTTCTCTAGAATGCGCTTGATCTCTCTATTAGACACTTCCGCTTGACCATTAGTTTGCGGATGATAGGCAGTAGCAACATGATGATTCATATTGTAGCGCTGCATCATAGAAGTGAACTTACGATTGCAGAAATACGACCCCTCATCACATATGATTACTCGTAGTGTTCCAAACCTTGTGAAAATCTGCTTATGAAGAAAATTCAACACTACCTTTGCATCATTCGTCGGTAGAGCCTTGACTTCTACCCATTTTGAGACATAATCGACTGCCAGCAAGATGTACTGATTATTGCAGGATGAGACAAATGGGCCCATAAAATCGATTCCCCAAACATCAAAGACCTCGACTTCAAGCATCACATTTAACGGCATCTCATCCTTCCTCGTAAGATTTCCCACACTTTGGCAACGATCACACCTTAAAATGAACTGATGAGCATCCTTAAAAAAAGTAGGCCAGAAAAAACCTGCTTGCAGAATAAAAGCTGCCGTCTTCTCACCACCATAATGTCCACCATAAACTGTGGAGTGGCAGTCTCGTAAAATCCCCTCCGTCTCACAGAATGGGATACATCTCCTGATGATCCGGTCAGCTCCCTGTCTAAACAAATACGGATCATCCCACATATACCACTTCACCTCATGCAGAAATTTCTTCTTTTGAGCTGTATTCATATTAGGAGGCATTATATTGCTGACAAGATAGTTCACAATATCTGCGAACCATGGCTCTTCCTCCTGAACTGCGAACAACTGCTCATCAGGAAAAGATTCGTTGATCAATGTCTTATCATGTGAAGTAGACTCGGGATTCTCCAATCTAGAGAGATGGTCAGCTACTTGATTCTCAGTACCTTTTTGATCCTTGATCTCTAACTCCAATTCATGTAGCAAGAGCACCCAACGAATGAGTCTAGGCTTCGAATCCTTCTTGGAAACCAAATAGCGAATGGTCGCATGATCAGTGAACACTGTCACCTTTGTCCCAAGCAAATAAGATCAAAATTTTTCAAAACCAAAGATTATAGCCAAGAGCTCCTTCTCAGTAGTGGTGTAGTTCATTTGAGCTCCATTTAAAGTCTTACTAGCATAGTAGACCCCATGAAAGAGATTATTCTTGCACTGCCTAAGAACTGCGCCCTCCGCATAATCACTCGCGTCACACATCATCTCAAAAGGCTCTGTCCAATCAGGTGCTGTAATAACTGGTGCAATTATCAAAATCTTCTTGAGCGTCTCGAATGCCGTCAAGCATTCATCATCAAATTTGAAAGGCACATCCTTCTCAAGCAAGTTACACAACGATTTAGATATCTTCGAAAATTCCTTGATGAAACACCGATAAAACCCCGCATGACCAAGAAAACTACGGATTCCTTTCACAGATATAGGTGGAGGAAGATTTTCAATGACTCCCACCTTGGCTTTGTCCACCTCAAGACCCTTGCTAGAGACCTTATGCCCAAGAATAATGCCTTCATGCACCATAAAGTGACATTTTTCCCAATTGAGCACCAAATTAGTTTCCACACACCTTTTGAGCACCGCACGAAGATTATTCAAACATTCATCATACGAATGTCCAAAGACGGAGAAGTCATCCATGAACACCTCGACATTATTCCCAATCATATCAGAGAATATAGCCATCATACATTTCTGGAAAGTGGCCGGTGTGCCACATAAGCCAAACGAAACTCTGCGAATAGAAAACATGCCAAATGGACAAGTGAAGGTAGTCTTTTCTTGATCCTCTGGTGCAATACATATCTGATTATACCCCGAATAGCCATCCAGAAGACAATAATACTCACGACCGGCCAACCTGTCAATCATCTGATCAATAAATGGAAGAGGGAAGTGATCCTTCCTTGTGTCCTTGTTCAACTTTCTATAGTCCATGCATACCCTCCATCCTGTGACTGTTCAAGTGGGGATGAGCTCGTTCTTCTCATTTGCTACCACAGTAATACCTCCTTTCTTAGGTACACATTGCACGAGGCTCACCCAAGAACTGTTAGAAATAGGATAAATGATTCCTGCATCCAGCCACTTCAGAATTTCTTTCTTCACCACTTCTTTCATGATAGGATTAAGTCTTCGCTGTTGCTCAACAGTCAGTTTACTACCCTCCTCTAGCAGAATTTTATGCATGCAGTACGAAGGGCTGATCCCCTTGATGTCTGCTATAGTCCATCCGATAGCCGATTTGAATTCTCTCAAGATCCTCAAGAGCTTGTCCTCCTCACTACCTGAAAGGTCAGATACAATAATAACAGGTAGAGTAGATGCATCACCTAAAAAAGCATACCTCAAGTGTTCAGGCAATGGTTTAAGCTCCAAGGTAGGTGCTTTCTCAATAGATGGTTTAAGCTTTCCTTCAGCATTTTTGAGGTCAGAAGTACCAAGAGATTCAAATGGCATGTCTAGATTTCGCCTCCAAGGAGAAACATTTAGATATTGTAGTTGCTCATTGCCATCCTCATCATCACTGTCAAAGTCCCCCACTAAAGCTTTCTCTAATGCATCAGACATTAGCATATGATCAAGTTCTGAAGTAACCGCAGAACCAATCAAATCCACTTTTAAGCACTCCTCATCTTCTGTAGGGAATTTCATCGCTTTGAATACATTGAATGTCACATCCTGATCCAGCACCCTCATAGTAAGTTCACCATTCTGCACATCTATCAAGGTACGGCCTGTAGCTAAGAAAGGTCTCCCCAAAATGATGGGAATCTTCTTATCTTCCTCGAAATCCAGAATAACAAAGTCTGCAGGAAAGAAGAGCTTATCCACCTTTACTAGCACATCCTCCACTATGCCTCATGGGTATGTAATAGAACGATCAGCCAATTGTAGAGACATGTAGGTGGGCTTTGGATCAGGCAAATTCAACTTTTTGAAGATAGACAACGGCATCGAATTGATGCTTGCTCCCAAATCACACAGGCACTTGTCAAAAGACAACTTGCCGATGGTGCAAAAAATGGTGAAGCTACCTGGATCTTTAAGCTTTGGAGGTAATTTTTGTTGCAGCACAGCACTGCACTCTTCCGTTAGAGCAACGGTCTCAAGGTCATCCAGCTTCACCTTCTTGAAAGAATACTCTTCATAAAATTCGCATAACTAGGCATTTGCTCCAGAGCCTCAGTGAAAGGTATATTGATGTGAAGTTTCTTGAACACCTCCAGAAACTTACCAAACTGCTCATCTAGCTTTTGTTGTTGCAATCTCTTAGGGAAAGGTGGTGGAGGATAGAGCTGTTTCTCCCCTGTATTAACCTCAGGAAGAGTGTGTTCAACAGTAGTCTTCCTTGGTTCTGCCGCTTTCTCCTTTCGCTTATCTTCTTCATCCCCAACTTCAGCTTCTCCGTCTTTTGCTTTTTCAGCATCAACAACTTTTCCAGACCTTAAGGTAATAGCCTTGACTTTCTCTTTAGCTTCCTTTCTGCCTGGCACTTCAGTATCACTGGGAAGTGTGCCAGGTTGATGATTGATCACTGTATTGGCTATTTGACCGATTTGATTTTCCAAGGTCTTGATAGAAACAGCCTGACTTTTGCACAACAGCTTGAGTTCCTCGAAATCAGCAGTAGAAGGTGGAGCTGCACCTCCTTGTTGAGGATATGATTGCCTTTGAGCATAATGTTGTGGTTGCTGGAATCCAGGTGGATTAAACTGTTTACTTACGCCTTGCTGATATGGTTGCTGAATAGCATTCTGATTATTACTCCAGCTGAAATTTGGATGATTTCCGTTGTTAGGATGATAAGTAGCTGGCACAGGCTGCTGCGGTCGCTGATAATTGTTTACATACTGAACAGATTCATTAACAAGAGAACACTGATCCGTAGCATGAGAACCTGCACAAAGCTCACAAACCATAGCTATCTGATTGACTCCATAGGTGGCTAAAGAATCGACCTTCATAGACAGCGCTTGGAGCTGCGCTGCAATAGTTGTAGCTGCATCAACTTCCAGAATACCTGC
The DNA here is from genome assembly GCF_009905375.1 of Apium graveolens. Classification (NCBI taxonomy): domain Eukaryota; kingdom Viridiplantae; phylum Streptophyta; class Magnoliopsida; order Apiales; family Apiaceae; genus Apium; species Apium graveolens. Next base: position 113,760,993 of record NC_133651.1, on the reverse strand, counting down.
TACCTTCCCAGGCATCATCCTTTAAGTTGGATTTTGATGCTCATTTGCAGCCATAGTCTCAATAAGATTATAAGCCTCAGTATAGCTTTTGGCCCACAAGGCGCCTCCAGCTGCTGCATCGAGTATGGCCCGAGATTGGGCCCCCAATGTAACACCCCCAAATCCGGGGTCGGGGATTCGGGTTGTCACGAGTTCCATTTCCCTTAATAACACCCAATCTTAATAAATAATCAACTACTCTGTACTGTGACCCCACAATAAACACACACACCACAAGTTATAGTCTCAGAGATGAATATCCAAAAATAATCACAAGTCGTTTTATTCCACAATTATATGCCAATACACCTTAAACAGGTTTCTGAATAAATTTACATTTCTTTGCCATTATTACAATTCATAAATATACATAATCTGATACATCAAAAGTTGAAAGCCTAGCCTATTGGTAGTTCCTACCTCAGCTACAGTGACATCAACGCCTATAGGAAACTGCAGAACGTTTCCTATCCGCTCGCGAATTGGGAGCTTGGTCCTATTCATCTTGTCTATCTGATGTTGTGTGATGAAAGAAGAAAGCAAGGGTGAGCAGCAAGCCCAACAAAATAATATATATAATGATTAACAATATATGAGCCTTCTCATAGTATTCATGAAGGTCTTGGTCAAAAGAAATGAACCAAGTTTAATATCTTAATGCGATGAAGTCGTAAAATATTCAGTATATATACATATATACTTTTCAAAATCTTGGAAGTCCTCTTCCATGTATAATATACACAAAGTTCCAGTTTATAACTGTATAAAAAAAATATCGTTGCAAGGTGATCTCATATATCTAACCTTGTCTCAACATTTTTCTGACAGTCTTTGATATGCATAAGATAATCATTTACTAGATATAAGTTTAAAAGATTAAGTTACAAGATACTCCAATATACTTATATCTTTTCCAAATACTACTTGAACTACCACCGTTCAAGTTATAATTAGTTTCAAAAGTTCATCACATAGATGAGACTACAAGACAAGATTTGAATAGATTCAATCTTTGAATATCATTATAAATAATGAAGTTACGAGATACTTCATTAAGTCCCGACATATATATACACCTATATATATATATACATTTCCTGAAAACCTCTGCCATGTAAAGTATGAACAGAATTGCAATATCCAATAAATTTGGAAAGGAAAGAATTTTGTCATAGACCTGATATCTTGCTGATCAGGCAAAGATACCAATAAGTAACCTTTTCTACTAGTAGATGGACGAATTCCCCACTGGTCATCACCCTGGTCTCAATAGGACCTTATGCTGGACTGCCACTCAGCCACTTATGCATTTGATGGACTCCCACTGAGCCACTTACACTATCATGGACGCCCACTGAGCCCATGTTGCTTATGCCGACTCAATAGATGGACTTACTTCCCGAACATTGGGTAAGTGATCAATTCATTTACCAAAACTGCAACCTTGTTGCGAATATAAAATACACCACAGAGCCGGATCCCTCAGGTTTTGAGCGAGTATTTAAATCCCCTTAAAAAGGAAGATCTTAAATATAAAAATGAGTTTTGGGATCCGCTCTAACTTTTAAAAATCATTTTGAAGACTCGAAAATACTTTAAAGAGTGTTTGGAGTAAAGCTGATTTAATGAAGTAAATCAGTCCCCAGTATATTTAGAAAATGTCTGAATATTATTATTTAAATAATATTCCCATAAAGAATAATCTTTATAAAAATAATTGAAGTAGAAGTATTAAAACTTATACTTGAAACGAGTATTAAATAACCAAAGATATACTTATACGAAAGTACTATCTTTATTTGAATAATCGAAAATAAGTTTGATTATTGACACCTTATTCTTTAATAAAATAAAGAATATATTGCAATAATAAGCGGAGTCATAATACCTCGAATGAATATTATAAATAACATTCATAAAATAAAAGAGTCATACATCCTCAAATGAATATCCAAGTAATATTCAATAATAATATAAAAGAGTCATAAGCCCTCGAATAATATTCGAAATAATATTCAATAAATAATATAAGGAGTTATAAGCCCTCGAATGAATATTCAAATAATATTCATTTAATAAATTAAAGAAGTCATAAGCCCTCGAATGAATATTCATAATAATATTCATTAAATAAAATAAAGTTATCGAATAAACCTTATTCGATTAATAGTTTTGAAAACTATAACCATATATATATAAATATATATGTATAAATATATACATATATACAAAATCTACTCGGGATCCTCGACTCCCGGTTTTAGAAAATGTTTTCACCTTTTGGGTCCTTATAATAAGGGTATATGCAAGTTACCGCTATCCTCTAGCATAGGTATTATCAACTAAATCAACAGATATATATAGGGCAAGAATACGAAACAGGCATGCATATGTACCATATAACATGCTACAATATATCGCAAGAATCTGCTATAACAAATATGCATTTAACGCAAGATCATGCATATACACAAATACATCACAACAACAGTATAACGGATAGAAAACTTGCCTGAGCGACTAGGGGTTACGAATGGCTCGGGACGAGTCTGGTAACCTATAAACAACAAGTAAGTTGGAATTAAACCAAAGTCACTTGTAAATCTATACTCTAACCAACTCAGACTCTAACGCTCGTTTTGCGCTTACTGATTCTCTTAAGTCACTCGAGTACCCTCGGCTCCACCATTTTTAATAAATTAACCATTACGAGTTTTAAAGCAATTCCTTCGCGAGTGTCTTACCAACTGCCTAACACTCTTACCATAATTGTTTCATACATTAATTAACCCTTTTTGGTCTTTAACCTATATTTCAAAGTAAGGCGAGGGGAAATGTTTCGTTCGCGAAACGCCGTTACTTGAAACGGTCGTTTCTCCTAAACCGTGCATCGGAATCGAACGAACTACATATCAAAACGAAGCTCGTAACACGAGCTATCTAGGCATGGCAATGGTCATAATCTAGAAGGGGGTTCTCGGGTCCTAATGTTATGCACAAAAACAGTCTAAAGAAAACCGGACGTTACGACGGCTATGTTTACGTGATTTCCCAAATTTAAACCATTCAAAACCAACCACAATTCAACCCCAAATCAATCATACAACCAACATCCCTACAAACCACATCATAACAGCCCCAACAAATCCACATTAACCATTTATACTTATTCCCCACATGAACTAAAAGCTTTACTTAGGTTCTTTAACTAATTATCAAGATTTACAACTCCAACAATACCACAAAACCAACTAATCTCTACAACTCAACCAAACTTCAAACAATCAAGCATCATGCTTCACATATACTATATCAATCATATTCAATCCTAATTACTCAAAACTAAAGCTAGGGTTTGTAGTTTATACCTTCCTTGGAGAGTGGAGAATCAAGAGAATGGCTTGGAATCACACTTAAAGTCCTTATCCAAGCTTAATCTAAACAAAACTTCAAGAACACAAATTTTAGTTCTTGAAAAACACTATTCACCATCTTCTTTCATGATTTATAGAAAAAGATTGGCTTGGAATTAGAAGCTTAAACTTATAGGAAGTATGTAACTATCCATGGGGAAGCTTAGATAATTACCTTGCTAAATAGTAAGTGGTGGAGCTTGGATCTTCATTTTTTAAGAAAGAAGCCGAGAGCATGAAGAAGAAAGAAAGATTTTTTGTGTTTTGCTTTGTTTTGCTTTTGGTTGGTTGATTTGGTTTTGTTTTTGTTTTAATTAATTACCTAATTAACCTTGGACTTTGTGTGGTTCTCATTCAACCACACCTCCTTCCTTCCCATGTCATGCTTGTGTCATCCTCATGATGTCATCCTCCCCTCCTTGTCCTCTTCTCATTGGTTGGGTGACATCATCCTCTCTAATCCCTTTGATTAACTTCCTAATTGTTTGCCTAATGACCGCTGATCTGTTATATGGTTCGCTTAACTTCCGTTTTCGTTTATCGTTTGAGGGATCATACCCGGGATCTTATTACTTAGGTTCCCTTAACCTTTCTCAATACATTATATTCCTTTTTATGATCCTCTATTATAATCCTTTAATTTAAATCCTTTTAACCTGTTACCTTATACTCAATTCTTTCCGTATCTATTGGATTTCCGGGAAAAATCAAAGTGTTCGGATTTGGATTCTGACGATCTTTACATACACTTATATCCCATATAAAGTACTAATAAAATCTCAGAATATCCATATCAGAACCCCTACATAGTGTGGCATGAAAAGTTTTCTCATTCAGCAAAAACACTATTCATAAGGGTTTCAAAATTTCCCAAAAATTGGGGTTATTACACCCAATCCATTATAGAAACCAGTGATCACCATCCAATCATGCATACCATGATGTGGAAACTTTCTCAACATCTCCTTGTAGCACTCCCAAGCTTCGCACATGGATGCTGTAGGTTGCTGCGCAAACTGAGTAAGAGCACTCCTCATAGCCGCAGTCTTCGCCATTGGATAGAACTTCACCAGAAACTTCTGCGCAAGATCTTGCCAAGTAGTGATGGACCCAGCTGGTTCAGAATGTAACCAGTCCTTAGCTTTATCCCTCAGTGAGAATGGGAAAAGCCTCAGCTTGATAGCCTCATCAGTCACACCATTATATTTGAAATTACTACAGATCTTGACAAAATTCCTGATGTGCATGTTGGGGTCTTCAGTCGCAGCACCTCCGAAAGAAACGGAATTATGCACCATCTGAATGATACCCGGCTTGATTTCAAAGTTATTGGCCTCAATAGCCGGATGCATGATGCTTAACTGAATGTCATCAATTTTAGGCCGAGAAAAGTCCATAAGAGCTGGATCTGCCGGAACTATACGATCACCCATGATTACTAGTTCTTTCTGCTCACTTTCTATATCCAAATCTTCAAAATAAATCTTCTCCGGACTACCAAGAACTTCGTCTGTCTCCTCAGCCATATCTAAAGTCCTTTTGCGAGTACGAGAACGTGTTTGTATAAATGCTCGCTAAAGTACCTGAAACACCACCTGAAACAATAAGTAACAAGTCTTAATCAATGCGTTAATTATGTTCAATTAACTACAATTAACTATGAGAATTAAGCACTTAATTGACACTTGAATTAACAATATTAAAACACACATGAGATCACAACTTCATTACTACTTCCTGCAATAATTATTGTTATTACCCTTAACATGTAACAGTGATGATATTAATCAAACAACACGAAACTGATAAAAGCCAACTTTCATTATACTAATACCATTCTACCTAGCATCCATAATTAAGACAGAAGTTGAATAGGCATCAATTATGTTTAGACCCTATATGTCTACAGAATTTGATAACATAATGATTTAAGCACAAGTTATTCCTTATGATTACACAGGGTAAGTAAAACGGTTAGAGATACCCACTAATCATGCATACACGTACATAAACCTATGCTAGCATGGCAGGTTCTAAACCTCAAGATCCACCGTCGCTTCACAAGAGATTAACACCCTATCTTATATGTTCGTGACGCATAAGACGAATAAGCACAACCAATACTAGATATCATACAATCATCAGACACTAAGGTATTAAACAACTAACTAAAGAATTCCATAGTAAATCTGTTACGACCCCATGATCACGATTAGCCCATGATTGAACTCATCGTCACCATGGGTTCACATGAAAACATGATAATAACACACGCGAATAATAACTAAAACTACTTATATTAAACCAGAGTACGTCACAAGAGTAAATAGGTTCAAAGCAACGAAAACTAGCATTCAACGTTACAACGAAAAAAAGAATCACAAGAAAATATGCTTCCTCTTCATTGCGATGTGCTAAAACGGTCTTCTTTCTTATCTCCTTGCTCCTCGATTAATACTACGATTCAACACACGTGAAACGTCTCTGAAAACTACTTATATAGGAGTCCCACAAAACCCAGCTATCTCAGAAGTTGGAAGCTCAATAGAATTAGGAGTCTAAAATAATTATTTTAAATTTCCGTCCCTGAGCGGCCGCTCAGCATTCCTGAGCGAGCGCTCAGCTTCCTGCGGTCGCTGAGCAGAGTTGAGCGGGCGCTCAGACCCCTTCTAGAAAAAACTCTGTTTTTGCTCCCGTTCTTTGCTGCATTCTGCTCCTATCTTCCCACGCACAATGCCAAACACATGCCAAGGCTTATTCTTGATGAAATCTCTCCACAAATACAAGTAATACCCTGAAATGCACAAACACTAGAAAAATGCATCAAATACACTAAATACTTGATTTCAAGACACCAATTTAAACCATTATAAGTGGTATAAAATGCCACTTATCAACAGGTCTGCCTGAATCTCTATAGGTTCATATTCTATCACATGGTTGGCATCGGGATTATATTATACTTCTTAAGTAATGACATATGAAACACGTTATGCACATGCTGATACCATGGCGGCAAAACTAATTCATAGGCCACCTTCCCTACTTGACTAAAAACTTCAAAAGGACCAATATTTCTAGGTGCTAACTTCTCTTTCTTGCCAAATCGAGACAATCCTTTCCTCGGTGATACTTTCAGCAATATGGCTTCACCTACCTGGAATCTGATATCCTTATGTGCCGGGTCTGCATACTTTCTTTGCCTATCTTGAGCAGCAAGTAATCTCTTCTGAATCAATTTGACTGTCTCATGCATTTGTTGCACCAATTCCAGACCTAAAATCTTTCTTTCTCCCACTTCATCCCAGCTGGTTGGTGATCTGCATTTTCGTTCGTATAAAGCTTTGTATGGTGGCATACTGGTGTGATAGCTGTTGTTATAGGAGAATTCTACTAATGGCAGGTGGTCATCCCAACTTCCCGCAAAATCAATCGCACAACTACGCAACATGTCTTCAATTATTTGAATTTTCCTCTCGCTTTGACCATCAGTATGTGGATGATACGCCGTATTCATATTCAACTTGGTTCCAAGACTTTCTTGAAATTGCTTTCAGAATCTCGAGTTAAATCGTGGATCTCTGTCCGAAACTATTGATACAGGTACGCCATGTCGTAATACGATTTCACGTACATACAGGTGGACCAATATGTCCAATGAAGACCTCTCATTAATCGGAAGAAAATGTGCCGACTTCGTAAGGCGATCAACTATAACCCATATAGCGTCATGTCCGGATTTCGTTCATGGTAATCCTACTATAAAGTCTATGGCAATGTTTTTCTCCTTCCATTCTGGAATCTTTAAAGGCTGAATTAATCCACTTGGTCTTTGATGTTCTTCCTTCACTTTATGACAAGTATAACACCTCGCAACCCATTCTGCTACTTCTCGCTTCATATTTGGCCACCAAAAGTTCTACTTCAAGTCCTAGTACATCTTGGTGCTGAAGGGTTTTAGCACATAAACGCAGCGAAAATGTAAATTTAATCTTAAAAAAACCGAAACCCTCCGCAGGATCCATGCGAAAAATAATTTTTAATTCGTAGTTCAGTGTGTTTACCTTAAGAAGCTTTACGTTAATGGAAAGATGGAGGTATTTAATAGCGATCCAAGAACGATGAACGGAGATCCTTAGCAGCTGCTCCTCAAGTGTGAAGCACTCAACCGGTATCCACCAAGATAACGATGTAATGAAGGAGGAGGAGATGGAGAGAATTAGGGTTTTGTAAATCTTTTTGGTTGAGGCAAAAATAGGGTTTATAATAGTATATTTATAGGCAAAATTTTCAGCTGAAAATTTTCCCATAAAATATTATTATTATTCTCACTAATAATTAAAACACCTTTTACTTATTAATCCTTTTTCTAAACTCTTTAGAAATAATTTTCTCACTTGATTTAATTTCCAAAAATTAAATTCTTAATTAATAATATTAAGAACCTTTTCTTAATTAATTTATAATCAATTAAATCTCATTTAATCAATTATTAAATTTTTTTCATAAATAAATAATTATCAGCCATTATTAATTAATTCCTCCACCATTAAATCATTCTCTTTTATGGTGTGACCCTGTAGGTTCAATATTAAGCCGGTAGTAGAAATAAATAATAATAAAACTATTTTATCATTATTTATATAAATTCTCTAATTCATTAAATATGATTAATTAATTAATCATATTTATTCTACATCGTGAGGGATACTTCTCGGCATATCGCGACTATCCGGATAATACGAATTCACTACTTAGAATACCAAGAACCTATTCAGTGAGTAGTTACCGTACAATTAATTCCTTCTACCCTGCAATGTCATGATTAAATACAAGGCATGGATCTTGTGTCAAGCCTATCTTATTTAATCATTTGCTTTTCCATTCACTATGCTTAGTTCTATTTAATGTAAATTAGAAACTCCTTTCTAATTTTATTCACTCTGGCCAGAGATTCCTGAACTAGCATAAGTGGATCAGCATTGAACATTCTCTTCCTTCACTGGAAGGGGTAGATTCTTTATTGATCATACAGTATCTTCGTGTACAAATTCCTATACCCAGTAGAGCCCTTATAATTGTCCTTGGAGACTAAGAACTAAACCAAAGCATAGTTCAGTGTACACAAGATGACTATGATGACCTCAAGTCTTAGGATACTTGTACAACTATCACTATGTGAACAACTGCTGACACGTGAGTGAACTCCATCAGTTGTTCAGCTGTGTGAGTCATGTTCAGTGAACTTATTCTATAATAAGCAACTACATACTAGCTATAGTGTCACCACACAAATGTCTATGAGAACAGACATCCTTCATAATGAAGTAAGCATAGTATGTACCGATCTTTGCGGATTACTAATTACCAGTTAGTAATCCTACGGCCAGGAACTATTTAAGTTTAGAGTTATCATCTTTTTAGATCTCATTATTATGATCTCATCACAATCCATAAAAAGCTTTACTCTAAACTGTGGTACATCTTATTTAAACACTTAAAATAGATAGAGCCCGCAATAAAAACAAAACAAGTCTTTTATTAATATCAATGAAATCAAAACATATTACATAAAAGTTATTCCTAAATCTTCATACATGATTGGACTTAGGACATATCTCTTTCAATCTCCCACTTGTACTAAAGCCAATCACTCTGGTATCTAATACCCATCTTTTCTTTATGACGATCAAAGTGACTCTGAGAAAATGGCTTTGTGAGTGGGTCTGCTACGTTGTTATGTGTGTCAACTCTCTCGACGTTGACATCTCCTCTTTCAACAATCTGAATTGCACCACCATTCAGAGTAAACACGTACCCTGACATAAATTTGCTATCACTTTCTGATTGAAAACTAGAGTCAGTATAACCCTCTATTTTCAACTCAGATTCACCACCAAAAATAAGAAAAATGTCCTGAGTACTTCGCAAGTACTTAAGGATGTTTTTCACTGCTTTCCAGTGGTCTTCACCTGGATTGGACTAATATCTGCTCGTCACACTAATTGAATAAGCAACATCAGGCCTTGTACACAACATTGCGTACATGATAAATCCTATTGCTGAAGCATAAGGAATCTTACTCATACGCTCTCTTTCTTCAGGTGTCTTAGGAGATATTTTTTCGGAAAGGGACACTCCATGGCTCATCGGTATGAGACCACTTCTGGAGTTTTCCATGCTAAACCTTTTAAGCACTTTCTGGATGTATGTACCCTGGGTAAGACCTATCATTCTTCTAGATCTATCTCTATAGATCTTCATACCGAGAATGTAGGATGCTTCTCCCAAGTCCTTCATTGTGAAGTTCTTTGATAGCCATACTTTGACTGATTGTAGCATCGGTATATCATTTCCTATAAGAAGTATGTCATCCATATACAATACAAGAAATGTTACCGCACTCCCACTAACCTTCTTGTAGACACATGGTTCATCTATGTTTTTGATAAAACCAAACTCTTTGATTGTCTCATCAAAACGGATGTTCCATCTACGAGAAGCTTGCCTTAAATATGGTTCACAGCAGCTTACACACTAGGTGTTCATTTCCCTTGGAAAGAAAACCCCCTAGATGTATCATATACACTTCCTCCTCAAGTTCCCCATTGAGGAAGGCCGTTTTCACGTCCATTTGCCAGATCTCATAGTCATAGTAAGCAGCAATCGCAAGCAAAATCCGAATTAATTTTAACAGGGCTATAGGTGAAAAAGTTTCATCAAAGTCAATCCCTTGCCTTTGTTTGAATCCTTTTACCACGAGCCTGTCCTTATAGGTCTCCACCTGGCCATCTGCTCCAATCTTTGTTTTGTATACCCACTTACACCCAATAGGTTTAACACCTTCAGGCGCCTCAACCCGAGTCCATACTTGGTTGGTATACATAGATTCTATTTCGGATTTCATGGCACTATGCCATTTCTCTGAGTCAACACTACTCATAGCCTCAGTATATGTCACAGGGTTGTCATCATCAATGATTGACAACTCATTTTCATTCTCAATGACAAGGCCATAATACCTCTCAGGTTGGCGAGACACTCTCCCTGTCCTACGAATGGGCTGTTCCACAGAAGGTTGTTCAGTGTGGACAGGTGTTTCCACTTGATCCGTAGTAGTTTGTGTTTCTTGAACTTCATCAAGTTCAATTTTGCTCCCACTGTTTCTTTCAAGGATAAACTCCTTTTCCAAGAAGGTAGCATGTCTGGAGACAAACACCCGATGATCGGTGTAAAAGTAATACCCCAAAGTCTCTTTAGGATATCCCACAAAATTACATTTTACGGATCGAGATTCCAGCTTATCTGGGTTAACTTTCTTGACCTAAGCTGGACATCCCCAAATCTTAACGTGTTTAAGACTCGATTTCCTTTCTTTCCATATCTCATATGGTGTTTGAGGAACAGATTTGGAAGGCACCTTATTCAGTAAATATGCTGAGGTTTCCAATGCATAACCCCATAGGAATACTGGAAGATTCACATAGCTCATCATGGACCAAACCATGTCTAATAAAGTTCGATTTCTCCTTTCAGATACCCCATTCAACTGTGGAGTATATGGAGGAGTCCACTAGGAGACTATACTATTTTTTTTTGAGATAAGCTAGAAACTCTCCATTCAAGTATTCACCACCTCGATCTGATCGAAGAGGTATAATACAATGTTTGGTTTGTTTCTCCACTTCATGTTTATATTCTTTGAACTTTTCAAAGGCTTCAGACTTGTGTTTCATCAAATACACATATCCGAATCTAGATCTATCATCTATGAAAGTAATGAAGTACGAAAATCCACCCATGGCTTGCGTAGACATTGGTCCACATACATCTGTGTGTACCAATCCTAGCAAATCTGCAGCCCTCTCTCTATGTCCACTAAATGGAGATTTGGTCATTTTACCCAATAGACAAGACTCGCATGTAGGATATGATTCAAAATCAAAGGGGTCAAGTAACCCTTCCTTATGCAATGTCCGCAGTCTATTTTCACTAATATGACCTAGCCTAAAATGCCATAAATAGGTCAGATTTTCATCATCTCGTTTTCTTTTGTGAGTTTGTTCAATCTGAAGTAAATCATGCTCTACGTCAAATACATACAGACCATTATTTAAAATACCACGTCCATAAAGAACATTATCTCTAAGTATAGAACATTCATTATTCTTAATAATAAATAAAAAACCATCCAAATCCAACATAGGAATAGAAACAATATTCCTCACAATAGAGGTAACGTAATAATAATTATTCAAAATAATAGTCTTGCCCGTAGGCATATGTAAACTAAATGATCCTACAGATATGGCCGCAACCCTTGCTCCATTGCCCATACGTAGAATCACCTCATCTTTTTCAAGAGTCCTACTTCCCTTTAGTCCTTACAACGAATTGTAAATATGAGAACCACAGGCGGTATCTAATACCCAAGTAGAAATTTGACCTAGTGACATATTAACTTCGATCATGAACATGCCTGAATCAGAAGCGGTAGTCTTACTACCCTTCTTCTTCTTCAATTCTGCAAGGTAAACCTTGCACTTCCTCTTCCAGTGCCCCAACTCGTTACAGTGAAAACAAATAGCTAAATTAGGACCAGTCAACTTGTGAGCATCTAGTATGCTCAGGAGTGATAGTGCAGAAGACATGACGAATATAGTAAATCTGTAAATGATAAACACATAACAACACTTAGCAAATATTCAATTTCATTTCAAAACACTATATGAATCGGGTCTTTATTCATAAGTGTCTCCCACTAGTTTATCTAATTTTTTTCAACCTCCTAAGTGAAAATTAAGCATTCATAATGCTAGTGGGAATAGGGATCCTACATTCCATCACACAACCTCGGCTGTGGCACGAAACGTCATGTGATGTTCAATAGGCAGACAACTCTTGTCAATTACATCTTATGTTATTCCCTAATATAAGTTTAGCCTCTTGAATAATTGAGTCACGGCTGTGGCACGACAAACTCAATATTCTAAGTCAAGTCTAACCCAACATTTCGTACAATTGAATCAGTCTCCAACGGCCCACGGCTGTAGCACGTACCGACCTTTAGATTCTAATTCAATGTACACATCTCTATGTAATAGACAAGTATTTCTTATTTCAAAATCAAAGCCCTCGGCTGTAGCACAAAAGGACAATGATTTAAAAATAAGAACCATTTTCTACCATGTTGGAAGGCTATGACCGACACAAGCCCGTTGTGTCATTGGCCAATTACTACTTGATATTATTTAATTTTAGAGGGATTATATTACGTTACAATCATAATCATATTATAAAGAGATTCTTTCTTTTACAAAAATATTTCAAATCAATAATCGATAATCAGATGATTCCCAGATCGGGTGGAGCATTGTCAAGAGGCGTCACTTAATAACCCTTTCTTACAGATAGAAATCTGTTATTGACAGAATCATCCTTTCTCTCAATATTGAAAATTCATATTCAATTACGTGTTTCATAAACACAAGAATCTCGTGATCGTATTCATAATATTTATTGTTAAGGCAAGAATCGATTCATATTCTAGATTTTCTAGAGCACGCCTTATATTGATTTAAGTTCACCTAAATCTATCATCGTATGGTAAACATAGGCATATATCTCATATATAAAATTAAATAAACAAGTAAATGTAAAGTGCAATAAAGTAAATGTGTTTGGTTATGGCCCCATCCTATGTGATCTTTATCAAGCTCATGATAAAGATCAAGGTCAATCTAATATGGTGATGGAAATAAATACAACTACTTATTACATAAGTCTTCTTCTTTGTTTAGACTTCTTGTATGCCTCGTCTTCTTCTTTGTATCACCTCCATTGGATAGCCTTCTTGAGTCTTCAATTACATTACATGATTGAAAGTAAAACTAATCTAATGAACTTACAAGAATAACTCGAGTTACATTCGAGATTTATGATTACAAAGATTGACGACATGCAAGTCGTATTTAAAACCAAAACCAAAACCAAAACCATTACACTAAGGTCGAAAGGCCATAACCATCCATCATGCTCATAAAACACATAAAAGCATGTTAAAACACATAATCTGATCTTAACATATCATATTATCCATGATCTAATCATAAAAAGAAAATATGACAAAAATCAGAAAAATCAGAAAAACAAGAATCACAGTTTACGGGCAGTAAATGACGTCAAACGCCTTACAGACGAGTCGTTGATAGCTTTAGCATCAGTTTTGTTCAGACGCTCGTTTACCTATGGAATAGGGTATTCGTTTGAGTAAATCAGACACCAGACCCAGATTTCAGCAAATCTGCAGCAGCCAATTCAGAATCCGTATCTAATATGATTCTCATAATTAGAACAAACATAAATTATGTATATATCGGTATATATACAGATTACATAATCATCTTATGATTATACAACTCACATGAATATCATATATTCAAAACCATACATATATAAGCATATTATATCAACATCAAATCATAGCGAATCACGTACATGCTCATATATCAAAAACAGTTAAACACATAAACAAATTAAAAACTTTTCGCAAGTAGCTCTGATGCCATTGAAGGGTTTTAGCACATAAATGCAGCGAAAACGTAAATTTAATCTTAAAAAAAACCGAAACCCTCCGCAGGATCCATGCGAAAAATAATATTTAGTTTGTAGTTCAGTGTGTTTACCTTAAGAAGCTTTACGTTAATGGAAAGATGGAGGTCTTTAATAGCGATCCAAGAACGATGAACGGAGATCCTTAGCAGCTGCTCCTTAAGTGTGAAGCACTCCACCGGTATCCACCAAGAAAATGATGTAATGAAGGAGGAGGATATGGAGAGAATTAGGGTTTTGTAAATCTTTTCGGTTGAGGCAAAAATAGGGTTTATAATAGTATATATTTATAGGCAAAATTTTCAGCTGAAAATTTTCCCATAAAATATAATTATTATTAACCCTTTATTATTCTCACTAATAATTAAAACACCTTTTAATTATTAATCCTTTTTCTAAACTCTTTAGAAATAATTCTCTCACTTGATTTAATTTCCAAAAATTAAATTCTTAATTAATAATATTAAGAACATTTTCTTAATTAATTTATAATCAATTAAATCTCATTTAATCAATTATTAAATTTGCCAATTAATTATTTATTTCATAAATAAATAATTATCAGCCATTATTAATTAATTTCTCCACCATTAAATCATTTTCTTTTATGGTGTGACCCTGTAGGTTCAATATTAAGCCGGTAGTAGAAATAAATAATAATAAAATTATTTTATCATTATTTATATAAATTCTCTAATTTATTAAATATGATTAATTAATTAATCATATTTATTCTACATCGTGAGGGATACTTCTCAGCATATCGCGACTATCTGGATAATACGAATTCACTGCTTAGAATACCAAGAACCTATTCAGTGAGTAGTTACCGTACAATTAATTCCTTCTACCCTGCAATGTCATGATTAAATACAAGGCATGGATCTTGTGTCAAGCCTATCTTATTTAATCATTTGCTTTCCCATTCACTATGCTTAGTTCTATTTAATGTAAATTAGAAACTCCTTTCTAATTTCATTCACTCTGGCCAGAGATTCCTGAACTAGCATAAGTGGATCAGCATTGAACATTCTCTTCCTTCACTGGAAGGGGTAGATCCTTTATTGATCATACACTATCTTTGTGTACAAATTCCTATACCCAGTAGAGCCCTTATAATTGTCCCTGGAGACTAAGAACTAAACTAAAGTATAGTTCAGTGTACACAAGATGACTATGATGACCTCAAGTCTAAGGATACTTATACAACTATCACTATGTGAACAACTGCTGACACGTGAGTGAACTCCATCAGTTGTTCAGCTGTGTGAGTCATGTTCAGTGAACTTATTCTATAATAAGCACCTACATACTAGCTATAGTGTCACCACACAAATGTCTATGAGAACAGACATCCTTCATAATGAAGCAAGCATAGTATGTACCGATCTTTGCGGATTACTAATTACCAGTTAGTAATCCTATGACCAGGAACTATTTAAGTTTAGAGTTATCATCTTTTAGGTCTCATTATTATGATCTCATCACAATCCGTAAAAAGCTTTACTCTAAACCGTGGTACATCTTATTTAAACACTTAAAATAGATAGAGTTCGCAATAAAAACAAAACAAGTCTTTTATTAATATCAATGAAATCAAAACAGATTACATAAAAGTTATTCCTAAATCCTCATACATGATTGGACTTAGGACATATCTCTTTCAGGTGCTTCCCGGATGGATTGAAAATCTAGAATTATGAGCTTCTTGCAATATCTCATTCTTCAATTCAGTCACATGAGGAATCCAAATTCTTGTGGAAAACCTTAATATACCTTGTTCATCCCTTTGAGTACAAATCTCTTCTCCGGTCAGTTGATTATTCTCCTGTTTCATCACTTCTTCCTGACATTTCCTTATCTTTTCCAACAATGATGGCTGAAAAGTCATAGTATGACAAATCTCCTCAGCTTTTCCGTAAACACACAGTTCTAATTCAAATCTCTTAATTTCTTCAGATAATTCCTTTGATACCGCTGCCATATTCAACCTATCTTTCCTACTCAAAGCATTAGGTACCATATTTGCCTTTCCCGGATGATAATTTATCGAGCAATCATAGTCCTTAATTAATTCTAACCATCTCCTTTGGCTCATATTGAGCTCCTCCTGAGTGAAAATATACTTCAAACTCTTGTGATCCGTGTAGATCTCACACCTTTCTCCATAAAGGTAATGTATCCAGATCTTAAGTGCAAATACTATAGCTGCTAATTCCAAGTCATGTGTAGGATACTTTAATTCATGTGGTTTTAACTGTCTTGACGCATACGCAATCACCTTGTTGTGTTTTATTAGCACGCAACCCAGGCCCTTATGTGAAGCATCACTGAAAATCACAAAGTCTCCTTGATCGTCTGGTAATACTAGTACCGGAGCTGTAACCAACCTCTGTTTCAATTCTTGAAAATTATCTTCACATTGTGCATTCCATTCAAATTTCTGATTCTTCCTAGTCAACTTAGTCAATGACGTGGCGATATTTGAGAAATCTTCAACAAACCATCTATAATATCCCGCCAATCCTAGAAAACTTCGCACTTCCATAGGTGTCTTTGGTCTCTCCCAACTCATAATTGCCTCAATCTTTGCCGGATCCACTTTGACTCCTTTACTTCCAATAACATGTCCCAGAAATTGAACTTCCTTTAACCAGAACTCACACTTAGAAAACTTGGCATACAACTTATCTTGTCGGAGTATCTCCAATGCTAACCATAGATTCTGCATATGTTCTTCTTCTGACTTTGAATATATAAGAATATCATCAATGAATACCACTACAAACTTGTCTAAATACTTTTTAAATACCCGGTTCATAAGATCCATAAATGCTGCAGGAGCATTAGTCAACCTAAAAGGCATTACTAAGAATTCATAATGTCTGTATCTTGTCCTGAATGCTATCTTCGGGATGTTGTCTTCTTTGATCTTCAATTGATGGTATCCTGATCTTAAATCAATTTTGGAAAAGCACTTAGTTCCTTTCAGCTGATCAAATAAATCATCTATCCTTGGTAGCGGGTAACTGTTCTTAATCATCATCTTATTCAACTCCTAATAGTCTATACATTAACCTCATGCTTCCATCCTTCTTCTTTACGAATAGAACAGGTGCTTCCCATGGTGACGTACTTGGCCGTATCACTCCTTTGTCCAAAAATTCCTGTAGTTGGCTCGCCAGCTCTTTTATTTCTATTGGTGCCATTCTATAAGGTGCCTTCGTACTTGGTTCCGTGCCTGGAGCAAGGTTGATCTCAAACTCAATATGTCGATCGGGAGGTAAACCTGGTAGTTCATCTGAAAACACATCTGGTAATTTGTTGACTACGGGGATATCTTCCATGCGGAGGTTCTCTCTTTCTGAATTCCCTACATAGGCTAGGAATGATTCGCAACCTCTCCTAAGCAATTTCTTAGCCTGGACGATTGTAAGAAACAGTCGCTCTTGCCTCTGACCCTTAAATACCACTTTTTCTCCAATCTCTGTCTTTAAATATACTTTCTTAGATTTACAATCTATCTGGGTGTTATTCTTCCCTAACCAATCCATGTATAAGATTATGTCAAACTCCCCTAACTTGAAAAGTATCAAGTCTACTGAAAATTTATGCCCCGAAATATCAATCTCACACTTAGGACATAATTGACTCACAAGAATCTTCTCTTGGTTCGCAATTACCACATCTATTACCTCGTTCAGGGTCATTTTATCACATTTAATTTTATCAACGAAAGTTTCTGATATAAAAGATCTAGTAGCTCCAGAATCAATCAATACCTTAGCTTCAACATTATTCATTAAAAGTTTACCTGCTATCACCTCAGAATTCTGAACAGCGCCCTTCATCTTTAAATCAAATATCCTTGTTGTCGCTTACGGAGTTGCGGTAGATGGTGGAGGTAATGCCAATACCTCAGCTGGAATGCTTGAACTAGTACTTGCCACGTTCATCAAAGCCTTGACTGGTCCGGTTGACTTGTATTCCCTAGCTATATGTCCAGTCTTTCCACACTTATAGCATGTAACTCCCAATTTCGGTATCTTACACTCGTTAGCCAAGTATCCCTTCTGATTGCATCTATAGCATTTCATGCTCAACTTATTACACACTCATGGATGTCTTTTTCCATAATGCTTGCACTCTGGTCTCTAAAATCTATTTTCTCCAACTTGTCCTTGGCTTGACTGGTTGTCCCACTTAGAATCTTGTCTCTTGTTCAAATTTCTCTTCTTCTGAAAATTTCCTCCTTTGTGGAATCCAATCCTTTTCAAACTCCTGTCTTGTGAGCTTCTGGCTTCAGACTTCTCTCCATAAAATGGAACCTTTCTCTTCTTGTTATCCTTTTCTTTCCTTGACGGTATCCCATTACTCTCAATCAGAGCAGCCTTCTGTACTACTCCAGCATAAGTATCAAGCTCAAACATAGCCACTCTATCTCTGATCCAAGGCTCTAATCCTTGTTGGAATCTCTTTGCTTTCTCTTCCTCAGTGTTGGTATACTTTGTCACAAACCTTGACAGCTCCGTAAACTTCTTCTCATACTCCAATACATACATACTTCCTTGCTTCAATTCAAGAAATTTAAGCTCCATCTGATTCTGCATATACTTAGGGTAATACTTTTCCTGGAATAACCTCTTAAACCTTTCCCAAGAAACTGGCTGATTTGTCTCCATAGCTTTCACTGAATCCCACCAATAGATGACTTCCCCTTTCAGAAAATAAGTAGCATATGGCATCTTCTATTCTTCTCCTAATTGAACCAATTCAAAAGCTCTTTCCATTTCTCTAATCCATGTATTAGCTATTATCGGATCAGTGGTATCATGAAATGTAGGTGGATTCACATTCTGAAAAGCTTTGAAAGTAACAATCTATCGAGGTGGTACTGGTGGATCAGGTGGTTGGTGTGGTTCACGGTTATCTTGGTTTTCGAATTATTATTGAAGAGTTAGTTTTTATTGAGATATAGCATTTGTTTGCTGTTGTAAGGTTTCCAGAAGTCGAAGAATATTAGAATCTGTGGTAGAAGTTGTTGTTGGGTTCTTCTTTTTAGGTGGCATGATCCTGAAATAGAAGTTATATCAAAAAAGGTATGAACAATACAGAAAATTTCAAGGTTAAGGTGTCATAAGTCATTTCATTCAATCGGGTTTCAAATTAAACAATAAGGGTGATGCATATAAAAGCATAAGAACAATTGAAAGCAAATAGAATGATAGTGCATAATTATCGAAATTAGGGTCAAGGTACATCAAGATTGGAATAGAGTCTGAATCTAGGGATAACATGCTTAATTAAAGGAAACAACATGGAATTCTACAAAGTCCATCAATACAACGACATGAGAAGTAGATAATGGAAAGAACTAAGGCTCCGCTCCATCAGATCGGGGTCCGGTAGTCTTCTCCTCATGAAGCGTCTTCACAATACTCTAGAGCTCGTCCACAATCATCTGGATAGTATACTGGCTGGTATGGTCTCGGTGCGATGGCATCTCGTTAAGCTTAGTGTTAACATACTGAACCAAGGTCTCAAGTCTTGCAGTCATCTGCTCCTTAGGCTTTCCTTCATAGTTTCGGCTGTCTGGATACACGTTCTTCAATCGCTCTAACATTTGATCGTACTTACCCTGAAGCCTGTAATATCCGGGATATATTGTGTAATTATTTTTGCTATTAAATAATTATTATGTATGTTCAGTATCTATTCTTTGAATTAATTATTAAGTATTATCGGTGTTTGGATATTTAAAAATATTATTAATTGAGTATTTTAATTTTTATATGTCCAAAATAAAATATAGATAATTGTCATATCTTCCTAATTATTTTTATGATGATTTATGAATTTATAAGAATCATATGAAATTTATAAAATCTTTTTCAGGGTATTTAAAATCTATTTTATAAAAACGGGAACCAACCGACGTCACCCGTTGTTACGTTTTTGGAACCTGAAACTCTTCCGAGAACTCCTTCCTAACCTAATTGTAATATTCCGAGCATTTTCCATGTTTCGACTTTTTCGATCCGGCGAACGGTTTGTTCTGCGCAGGTCCCGGCGCAACATTTTCGATACAATATTCGTTTCGGTAAATCAATAAAACTCGTATTTTCGATAAACGGGAGCTTTTTATTAAACTATCATAATTATCACCTCGTAATACGTGTAACCAGGCGCTGAGACCAAGACCGCAGTACAAATTGTACTGATCTGGATAATTATCCCGAAAACCGATACCGATTGGATTAGTTTTTATAAATAAACGTACCGTTTTATATCCGGAATGATCCAACGGGATACTAATATTCCGTAAATATAAATAGCCTTTACCCGTATTTTATTTCGTATCAAAATCATTTGCAGACAGATAATTATATAATTTTCAGAGAAAAACCCTAATTTCATAAACTGTTCTAAGAATCAAACAAGCTTTTGGAGGTGTTATTGAATTCGGTTTGGAAAGCTCGAGTAACCAATCTGAAGGTCTTGAAGAGCTCTACCAGATTCTGTAATCCATACAGCTGCAGAAATCAAGGTTATTTTTCTATAATTTTATTTATTTTCGAATTAATTTTAGTAAAAATATGATTTTTTATTCGGATGATTATTTGTATGATTTGGTGATTGTATGTTGTAGAGCTTGTTTTCCTGATGATTTTGATATATTATACGTCTGATTTGGAGTTCAATAACATGTTCAAATTTAAGTTTGATTTTCGAATTTTAAAATTAGGGTTTATAACCCGTATGAATGTTCTTAATTGAAATTTGGGGGTTTCTTATTCTGGAATAGATTGATGTTGTGATATAGTGGGTTGTATTCTCTGTGAAATTTGCAATCTAGTCGTATAAGTTTCATGAATCAACGAGGTCTGTAGAGAAAGTAGTTGTGTTTTGAATATTTCCGAAGTTCGCCGGAAACTGGCAAACTTCACGGCCAAATTCCGGCCAACTCAGGGACTGTTAGGTTGATTTGTTGGCATGGGTGTGTTCCTGGTGAAGTGTAGTTGTGATCTGGAGGTGGTTGTAATAACCCCAATTTTTGAAAAAAATTTTTGAACGCGGATGAATATTAACTTTTGCTGATGATGCTGATTAAAGAAAATTATAAGAACACGCTATATAGGAGTACTGTTATGGAAATTCTAAGATCGTATTAGTACTCCATAAAGTAAATAAGTGTATGTAAAGATCGTCAGAATCCAAATTTGAACACTTTGATTTTTCCCAAAAATCCACCAGATACCGAAAGAATTGGGTATAAGGTAACATGATTAAAAGGATTTAAATTCAAGGATTATAAGAGAGGATCATAAAAGGAATATAAATTATTAAGGGTTTAGGAGAACCCAAGTAATAAGATCCCCGGTATGATCTCTCAAACGATAAACGAGAACGAAAGTTAAGCGAACCGTAAAACAAATAAGCGACCAAGAGACAAGCTTGTACAAGAAGCCAAGGATTGTGACATCATCAAACCACAAGGAAGAGACATGTGGCAAATGGATGACATAGACATGGTGACATAAGCATGACAAATGGAGGGATTGTTGGTTGATTACAAGCCACACAAATTTTACCATGGTTAAAAGGTAATTAAGCAAAACAAAAGGAAACAACCAAGCAAAACAAATCAAAAACACAAAACACAAATTAGAAGTTGACTTTTGCTTTCCAAGAACAAAAGCTCTCGGCCAAAACCAGAGCAGCAACTTTAAACCACCATATCTCCTTCAAGACTCAATCAAATAGTATGTTCTATAGCTCTTTGGAAAGGTATTGAGATGGCCTACAACTCTTGTTCACAAGTCTCGTCCAAATAAGCATGGTAAGACCCTCGTTTTGACAGTTCTTTCAATCTGACTTTTAGAAACTTCAAAACCTAACTTTGTGTTCTTGATTTCTTTGGAAAGATCAAGCTTGTAGGAGGCTCCCTAAGACTTCCTAGCTACTCTAATCACTCCAAGGAAGGTATAACACCTCCAAACCCTAGCTTTACTTTGAGTATTATGATGGTTTTGATGGTTATAGTAAATGGGAAGCATGATGCTTGTGTGTTTAGAGTTTGGATTGGATTTGTAGTGATTTGGATGTTGAAATCTTGTTTATAGTTAATGAAACTTAAGTATAGCTAGTAGTTCATGTGCGGGGTTGTATAAATTGGAAAATCTTGAGGTTTGGGGACTGATGTAGTAAGGTTTGGATGAGGGTTGGTTGTGTTGTTGGTTGTGAGTTGAATGGTGGTTGTTTGGAGTGGTTTAAAACTTGGTAATCGCGTAAACATAGTCGTCGTAATGCCCAATTTCATACAACTGCTTGTTCTTAGTATTCGGGACAGAGAGCTAACTATTGAATCTGTGACTTTGCCATGTTTAGTTAGATTATGTCGTAAGCTTCGTTTTGATATGTGGTTCTCTTGAATCCGATGTACGGTTTAGAAGAAACGACCATTTTAAGTAACGGCGTTTCGCGAACGAACCATTACCCCTCGCCTTACTTTGAAACCTTGGTTAAGGCCCTTAAATGACTAATTGGAGTATAAAACAATTATGTAAAGTGTACTAGGAAGTTGGTAGGGTATTCGCGAAAGCATCACCTTAAAATTCGTAACGGTTAATTTATTAAAAATGGTGGAGTCGAGGGTACTCGAACGACTTATGTGATTTGTTAAGCGTAGAAATGACCATAAGCAAACGTTAGGGTTCAATTGGTTAAAGTCTAGTTTCTTAAGCGACCGTGGTTTAATTCCGGCTTATGTTATTGTTCATAGGTTACCGGACCCACTCTAAGCTTAAGTCTACCGTTCAGAAAAATGTTGAGACAAGGTTAGATATATGAGATCACCTTGCAACGATATTTTTATACAGTTATAAACTAGAACTCTGTGTATATTATACATGTCAGAGGATTTCAAAGATTGTGAAAAGTATATATGTATATATATACTAAATATTTTGCGACTTGGTCGCGTTAAGATATCAACCTGGTTCATTTCTTCTTGACCAAGATGTTCATGAGTACTATGAGAATGCTCATATATTGTTAATTATTATACATATTATTTCGGTGGGCTTGTTGCTCACCCTTGCTTTCTTCTTTTATCACACAACAACAGATAGAAAAGATGAACATGACCAAGCTTCCAATTCGCAAGCGGTTAGGAAACATTCCGCAGTTTTCTGGAAGCGTTGATGCCGCCGTAGCTGAGGTAGGAACTACCAATAGGCTAGGCTTTCAACTATTGATGAACCAGACTTATGTATATTATGAATTGTAATAATGGAAAAGAATATGTAAATTATTCAGAAACCCTTTTGAGGTGAAATGCTTTATAATTATGGAATAAAATGACTTGTGTTATTTTTGGGTATTCATCTTTGAGACTATAACTTGTGGTGTGTGTGTATATTGTGGGGTCACAGTATGCAGTAGTTGGTTGATTATTAAGATTAAGTATTATTAAGGGAAATGGAACTCATGACAACCCGGATCCCCGACCCCGGATTTGGGGGTGTTACAAAAATGGTATCAGAGCTAAGCGTTATAAACCTCAGAGATGATGTGACGGTAAAATAATACGTTCACTAAGATAATAAGAACTCTTGCCAAGTTCGTACTCGGACTACCTAACGTAGTACTGACAGTTAAAACCCTTATGGGAACCCTTATAAATATCGTGATAGAAGCGTAGTTCGTTATCGTATATGGTAGCGGGACTCCGAACCCTGAGGTTGGGGAGCAACAACGTGATGATATTTTATTACTTATTGGAGATCAGATGGTGGATCCGATAGAGCGTCCTAACGCGGGACCGGATGTTGTTCATATTGAGGATGTAGCGGTTGATGATGTTTTCCTAGGAAGGATTGTTGCTGAGGAGGATTCCATGGAGGATCCTGACAAGAATGAATAAAGGACCACTGAGGAATTGATGACCATGGTCAGGGCGACTATCAGAGGTAGGATTGACCGGTTACTACCGGAGGTTCTGTTAGGTCACACTTTCACTGTAGAGGGGGTGAATACAGTGTTTATTACAATCAAATCAAACTTCAAGAACTTATGTAACAGAAAACAAACTTTATTTAAACAATAAACTCTGTTACAATCTGGAACTGTTATCTCTCAGTGATGAACAAAATATCACGAGAGCTTCTAGAGTTATAATAAATAATATTCTCGATAATGATAACACCTCTAGTGTAAACTCTATTTCTGTGTTTATATACTACACAGTTACAAGATATTCGCTAATTGATATGGAATATAATTCTGCTTCCTAAAATATATCAATCAGATATCTTCTATTCCAAGTATTCCATTCTTCACGGAATTCCTTCTTCATGCATATCTCTTCTTATGTTTATCTTGATCTTCTTAACTTTAATCAGCTACTGTCCTTATCTGATCGTCCTTCAGCACTTAAGTTCTGATATCTATCTCCTGATAACATAAGTACTGATATCCCTTAAGTTCTGACTTCCAGTACCTTAAGTTCTGACTTCCAGTATAAGTACTGATCAGTTAAGTACTGATTTGTTCTGTTCAAATAAGATCTGAAATCTAAACATAAAACATATTAACCATGACATTATCAAATATATCTAACAATCTCCCCCAACTTGTAAATTAACAAAATATACAAGTTTAACAGATATTTGATGATGTCAAAAACATTAAGTACAAATGCATGAGAAATAGACAAGATAACTACAACTTACAGTCCTTAAAGTTTTTACCAATTCAACTTCTGATAACAACTTCAACCTGTATAAATATCAGAATTTAAGCAGTTGTAGATCTTCGACTTGGCTTCATCATTTTCCGATCTCTCTGATGTCAGGAGTTGTTCTGAGATAATTCTTCAACAAACATTTCTCAGCATATCTGAGTTCATTAATCATTCTCCGTTTGACATCTTTAAGCTCTGCAGTATCTTCACCAGTTTGAAATATTGCAGCTCTGAGATCATTAATCTTTGCTTTTCTCAACTCCCGATCTAGTCTTATGACATAAGCTTTGTTAGACTCTAGATTGAATTCAAGCCCCTTAATACCAAGATATGTTCTGATCTGTGCAGTATTAGGCTTCATATCAACAATATCACCATTGTGATTTCTGTACTTTGGAACATATCTGCTGTCAGACTTAACAGAATAAAGTCTTTTCTGTCTCTGAATCTGTTCCTTTAAGTAGTTTGCAGCAGTCTCTGTTATTCTGTCATCCATTTGAAGTAAGAATAATACATGCTCCAATTCTTCAAAATACTTCAATGGAATGGCATTTTGTCTTATATGATAAACCCTACCATCTGTCATGAAATACAACATGATGTATTCTTTCAAGTAGGTATGGTAAACCATCTGTACAGATTCTAGTTGATTCAATCTCTCAGGAGTTGCTCCAATACCTGGTTCACTCAAGGAAGTCGGATCATCAGTAGTGTTGTGTACTCTTCTTTCATCAGCACTTCCCAATCCAGTTTTATCTCTAGCTTCCTTTCCAGTAACTACTCTTGCTTCAAAACCACTTAAAGTAGTCTTCAAAGATTGAGTCTGTTTTGCTTTAGTGAATCCTGGTAGGAGTGTTTTAGATTTATCTTCTGATATCAAGTTAACTTGAGCACTGTCAGAGGTTACTTGCTTCTTCTGAATATCAGAACTTACAATTTCTTGACTCTGAACAACTTGAGCCATGTCAGAGGTTGTTTTAAGAATTTTTCTTGAAGTCAGAGCAAGATTATGTTTTCCATCAGTAATTTCTTCTTCCTCAGGAGGTACATAAGGCTTGATAGGTTCACCAACCTTTTCTTTACCCTTGGATCTTGGATCTATCTGTGGTTGTGATCTAGCCAAAGTTTCTTCAGTATGTATCCTCTCTTTGATCACAATGCCTTTAGGTTTTGGAAGTAACTTTTTACCAGAAGCTTCAGATTTAGATGTGACTTTCTCTGATTTAAGTCTGGCTTCTTCTTCCTTTAAACTTTCCAAGTCCATCCCTGGATTTTCTTGAAGAAATAACTATCTTGACATTTCCTCATCAAGATCTAGAAGTTCATCAGAACTTATCCTTTTACCAGCAGCAGAACTTATTCTTTTCCCAGTATCAGAACTTGTTCAGTGACTAGCTTGTCTTGATGTAAATCTTCTACCTTGACTATGACCACTACCCATTCCAGAGTTTCCTTGGTCATCTTTTCCATCATCCTGTCCTTGCAGTGACTTGTTGGTTTTGCATTTGGACTTAATTACCTTCTCCCCCTTTTTGGCATCAGCAGGTAATAAAAGAGAGATAAGTAGTTCCACTGAGGTCTGGATTTCAGTAAGTTGCGATTGCTGAGAAGCTTGATTTGTCAGAATTTGATCAATCTGAGCTTGTTGCTTCTCTTGAGTTTTCTCAATATAAGCAACCCTGTCAATGGTAGGTTGGAAGAACTTTTTCTTATCAAGTTTCCAAACTTGTTCCTGTTTAATAAAGTTCTCCTGAATCTTGTGTAGCTCTGCATGAGTGTTGGAATGAAGACCTTGTAGATGTTTAGTACTCAATGCAGTGACTCTAAGCTGGGTTTTAAAATCATCATAATTTAACATTTCATCAGCTTTAGTCAAGTGCTCAGCAAGATGTAAAGCATTTGGAACACATGAAACTGAGTTCCATTCCTTAGTCCACTCCTGTCCTGCAGGAGTTTCACTCCAAGGTACTGGTGCATCCCTGATAACAAACTCCTTTAGCAGTTCAGACTTAGGAAGAGTCAATGGAGAAGTATGTCCTGAAGGACCTGCTGCATCAGCATCTACAGTTGTAGCAGCTTCACCAGTATCTCCAACATTTGCAGCATCACCAGTATCGCCAACATTTGCAGCATCAGAACTTAAAGAATCAGTATCTTCTGATAAGACAACTGTATGAGTAGCAATGGAGGCTTCAACATCCTCTAATTGCTGATCTGATACTAAGTTCTGATCAACAGCCATATCCTGATGCTCACCTAAAATCTGATCATCATCTTGATGCAGAGAAGGTGTTAGTGATAACTCAGGAGTTTGAACAGCATCAGTAACAGGTGTTGTGGAAGGATTATTTGCTGTTGGAGCTTCTAAGAAAAGTATTTCAGGCACAACCAAGTTCTGAATATCAATTTCAGCACTTGTGCCTGGATCAACAAGAGATAAAGAAGGTAAATTAGCCTTGTCAGATACAGGTTCTTGAAATGGAGTTGATGGAGAAGAAGTGACTGGAGCAAATTCCTTGTCTTGTGAGATCAGAGATTCCTGATCCCCTTCCTTAGCTGTTTCCTCCTCATCATCTGAAACTGGCCTCTGTGCCCTCTGTTTCTTGTACTTCCTTGTTGATTTGGATTCTTTGGGAGTTGCAGGAACAGTCATACGTCTAAGCCTCTTGAGAAGCCTAGAACCCCCAATTGCAGAATCCTTCTGAGAAGTTGCCTTCTCAGCTTCATAAATCATAGGTTCTGAAGAAGGAACCTGATCTTCAGAATCTGTTTCATCTTTCAAAGTAATCCTCCTCTTCTTCTGAGATGTTTGAGAAACAGTCTTTGTTCTCTTTGGCTTAGAGGATGTAGGCTTCACAGTAGGTGCTGAAGAAGAAGGTTGAGCAGTCTGTGAAGTGGAGAGATATGATTTGAGATAAGTTCTGAGGGTAGGTTGAGGAGAATGAGAGGTAGGGACTGAGGTTGATGGATTTTGGTTATGGTGAGTTGGTTGAACATTTGAGTAAACAGATTTGTAAGTAGCTGGATCAGCATTTACCAGAATCTGTTTCACAGACTGAGGAATCTGTAATTGTCTCACCATTGATTTCTTTGTGTCAGCATTTATCAGGTCGTTAAAGTACCTTTTTGCAACCTTAAAAGGTGGGGTTTGAGTGCTGACTAACTGGGGTTCAGCAGTACAATACGTATAAATAAGTTGACAGAATCTAGCAAAATAAACAACATCTCGATCCTCTGTCATCCTATCCCCAATAAAACCAATTATTCCAGTTGCAAAATCAAAATGAGTTTGATGGATAATAGCATACCCGATGTGCTGACTCAGAATTGGGATAGCATCATAATTAGAACATTTGTTCCCAAAAGCCTTGGTGATGCAATCGAAGAAGAAACTCCATTCTCTTCTGATATGAGCCCGTTTCAACTGTCCAAGTTTCGTCAGACTCTGTTCATATCCCAAATCAGTCATTAACCCCCGAAGTTCTGATTCCTCTGGTATAGAGAAAGTACAATCTTCTGGAAGATGTAATGCTCTTCGTACTGTACCAGGAGTGACTACATAGGAAGAATCACCCACTTGGAAGATAATACTGGGAGTTCCTCGTTTACCACCATCATCAAAAATTCCAGTCCTCCAGAACCGCAGAACTTGTTGACTTGAAAATAATTCAGGCTGAGTTAAGGCGTACCCAACCTCACTATGTGCAAGAAGATCTTGCACAAAATGCAATTCAGATGGAGCGTCAGCATGATCAAGAATTGCAGCATAGTTGTTTGGAACAAACTTTGCTCCATCAATGATTAAATCCTTTGGTGCCATGTGAAAAATATTGAAATTCAAGTATGCCTGTTAGGTGTTTGAGATAATATCTGTATGAAAACAACGGAAATAGTAAAGTGAAGGAGAGTAAAAGTAAGAAGAGAGATAGAAGATGAAGAAATTAAAAAGATTAAAGAAATCTTCTCTCTGCTGTACTTATACAAAAGAAATATTACCGTTGGACACCTGTCAGACATGCAGTAATAACGGATAGTTACTGGGCTCGAGAAAACAGTAATCAATACTTACCCATTTGCCGAGTTTCAAGGAAAAACTGTTCCATTTATCAATGGAAACAATTCAAATTTTAACCCGTTATCACTGATTGGTTATTTTGCACTGCAACATTAATATTCTGAAAATGAATCATGTTAAAAATGACCGAGATAATTTCGATGAATAAGTGCTGACAAAGAATCAGAACTTAAATCAGAACTTAAGACAAAATTTAAATGGTCATCAGAATATCAAGCAGGATTTAACAACACAAGATAAAATAACTCAGAGACAAAATCTTGAAGTAAAAACAATTTTCATTAATATATCAAGTCAATACATAAATGAAATAGAAATTACAGCAATACAAGATTTTCCCTAAGCTTCTAATCCTAACGTCAACAGCTTTAGTCCTAGCTAAGAAGCCTGACAAAGCTGAGGATGAAGAAGAACAGGAAGAAGACGAGATTAAGTCATCTTCCTCTTCCTATCTTCGACAAACAAGATGGCGAGTCGTATGATTCGCTCTTGCTGACGGATAGCTTCCCGCCGTTCCGCCTCCAATCGATCAAGATGAAGCTGGTAGTCCATCTCGAAGAACAGAAGTTGGTTCAGCACCGCCTGTGGGACAGAGCCCCATATCTCTTCAGGAATGGCAGTTACATGCCACCCCTGCTGCCAGTCGGCGCAGCTTAGCTCCATATGAAAATTTTGGTAATTCAAAAACATGTTGTATCGAACCATGATGGTTTTGAAAAAGAATATGAAGTTAAGATTGTGAGAAAAATTGATGAAAGGGCTAAAGTGAAGTGGCTGTGTATATAGGCAAGAGAATGCAAGGAGACGCGAAGATATTGAATGCAGACAGGTAGAATTAAATCTACCTCGTCTCCCTAGACTTTGAAAAAGAATAACAGTCATTGGAAAAGGAATGTGCACATGGAACAAGAGTGAACTGTTCAAGGACGAGTGCCATTATGTTTTAACCATAGACTATTAATCTTCCACTCCAACATTTCGAAATTAATCTGAGACTGTTACCAAATTTTACTCACAGATAAGTTAAGTAAAGGGTTAGACTGAAAAATCAGAACTTAGACCTATACCAGAACTTAACAGTCATCAGAACATAATGTCTTAACTCGAACAAGGATTATCTATCTTAGTAAATACTCATACAAGTTCTTAGTTATGAACGTCAGAAATTAATCATCAGAACGTGTAACTAGAACTTGTCCTCAGAATTTGTGCAGAAGTGACATAATGACTGTTTATCTAAAATAACATAGACCACCACAGAAATTTCATCATTCATATGGAGTGATGTGTGTGTGCATTAAGCTAAATAACAGACAAAGAGTAAAGTCTGATCTACTTCAGTACATCTTAGAAGTAAGTCATAATTAAAATTTTGCTAAAGATCTGTCATTATCCTGAAACCTACTGATAAATGAGTTCATGCATGAGTTCACCTCTACTGTTTTTGTGCTAATTTTATGCATCTTTTGAAATTCTATTTTACAGAGGCTTCTCAGTGTAAGTGAGTCACGACTGTTTATTAGAATTTATGCTATTATCAGAGTATTTCTCCAGTAATCATAGAGTGTGAAAAGTCACCAAGAAAATATTTTGCTTTTCTAATGCATATTTACTTAATACCAGCAATGCACTTGGGTCGTCCCTTTCACATTTTTACTCTAGATCTCAAAGGAGTACCTGATATTATTCTTTGATTTTTGTTCTTCTTCTTTTGATAAGTGAGGTTTATCAGCACTTAGTACATTCAGCAGTTTTACTAGAATCAGAACTTAAACAGATGAGTAGCATTATTCTAATTTGTGACTTAGTAATAAGATATACAAAGTAAACTTGACTAAGCTCAGTTATCAGAATTTGCTTGTGTCATAAGATTTCCACAGAAATAACTACTTCTTTCATGGGATCATTTGTTTATTGAAGACTAGTAGGTCAGTATCTAGCACAGTTATCCTCATAGGATAGAAGAGTTACTGAAACAGACATATCACTTATCAGAGTTTAGACACATATATCAGACAACAGTCAGTACTTGAAGACATTTATCAATTAATGCACAGAATATACAAAGAGATTAATTCTGTAAATACTGATCATAAAGTCTGATAACATAGAACAAGTTTAAGCAGATTTAGAGAAAGAACCTGAAATCATTCCAAGTTCATTTACCAATTTTGAAAAGGTAGCTTCACACAGTGGTTTTGTGAAGATATCTGCTACTTGTTGATCTGTGGGAACAAAATGCAATTCCACTGTACCTTCATCCACATGTTCCCTGATGAAATGGTACCTGATGCTGATGTGCTTTGTCATAGAGTGTTGAACTGGATTACCTGTCATAGCAATAGCACTTTGATTATCACAGTAAATAGGGATTTTGAAATATGTTAACCCATAATCCAGTAACTGATTCTTCATCCAGAGAATCTGTGCACAGCAGCTTCCTGCAGCAATATACTCTGCTTCTGCAGTTGATGTGGAAATTGACTTTTGTTTCTTGCTATACCAAGAAACCAATCTGCCTCCAAGAAATTGGCAGCTTCCACTTGTGCTTTTCCTGTCAATTTTGCAACCTGCAAAATCTGCATCTGAGTAACCTATTAATTTAAAATCTGATTCTCTAGGATACCATAATCCTAGATCAGCTGTTCCTTTAAGATACTTAAAGATTCTTTTTACAGCTGTTAAGTGAGGTTCTCTTGGATCTGCTTGAAATCTTGCACAAAGACAGGTAGCAAACATGATATCTGGTCTACTAGCAGTTAGATAGAGAAGTGAGCCAATCATACCTCTGTAATCAGTAATATCTACTGAATTACCAGTATCCTTATCCAGTTTTGTTGCAGTGGCCATGGGAGTGGATGCACTTGAACAGTCTTGCATTCCAAATTTTTTCAGCAAGTTTCTGGTGTACTTAGATTGACAAATAAAAGTTCCTTCTTCACTCTGCTTGACTTGAAGGCCCAGAAAATAACTAAGTTCTCCCATCATACTCATCTGATATCTTGACTGCATTAGATTGGCAAACTTTTTGCAAAGTTTGTCATTTGGAGACCCAAAAATGATATCATCAACATAAATCTGGATCAAAAGTAAGTCCTTGCCATGGTTGAGATAGAACAATGTTTTGTCAATAGTTCCTCTGTTGAATCCACTTTCCAGAAGAAACTGAGTTAAAGTCTCATACCATGCTCTAGGAGCTTGCTTAAGTCCATAAAGTGCTTTATCAAGCCTGTAGACATAATCTGGATGTTTGGAATCTACAAAGCCTGGAGGTTGTTCAACATATACTTCCTCTTCCAATTCTCCATTGAGAAAAGCACTTTTCACATCCATTTGAAAGACAGTAAACTTTTTGTGAGCAGCATAAGCCATGAATATCCTTATGGCTTCTAACCTAGCAACTGGAGCAAATGTTTCATCATAGTCAATTCCCTCCTGTTGAGAATATCCTTTTGCAACCAGCCTTGCCTTGTTCCTTACAATTATGCCATCACTGTCAGTTTTGTTTCTGAATACCCACTTTGTACCAACAACCGATCTATTCTTGGGTCTTGGCACTAAGGTCCAGACTTTGTTTCTTTCAAATTCATTCAACTCTTCCTGCATTGCTTGCACCCAATCAGCATCTTGAAGAGCTTCTTCCACTTTCTTTGGCTCAGTCTGAGAGAGAAAAGAATTGTAAAGACATTCATTCGAAGTACCTGTTCTAGTTCTGACACCTGCCTCAGGATTTCCAATTATTAAATCAGGTGTATGTGATTTTGTCCACTTCCTTGCAGATGGAAGATTTTCTCTAGAACTGGATGCTCCCCCATAATTCATGCTGTCTTCGATTTCATTTTCTGATGCTCCCCCTGAAACTATGCTCTCTGAGTTGGATCCTTCAGTATTTAGATTTTCAGCACTGTCAGTACTTGGCTTATCAGAACTTGACGAATCAGAATTTGACGAGCCAGATGTATGTTCTGATGCTTCTTGAGATGTGATAAAATCTTGAGTATGCTCCCCCTGCAATGGTGCATCTTCCTTTGACGTAGTCACCACAGTTTCAATAACATCAGAGTTTAATCCATCAGAATTTACAGTATCAGGACTTAGACTGTCAGGACTTGAGGTATCAGAATATGAATCTTCATTTTCAAATCTCAGCTTATTATGATCAATGCAATCTTCAAGTCCAGTGATCTTCTTGTCATCAAAAGAGACATTGATAGATTCCATGACCACTTTTGTTCTCAAATTATAGACTCTGAAGGCTTTTGTAGAAAGTGGATATCCTACAAAGATTCCCTCATCAGCTTTTAGATCAAACTTGGATAGCTGTTCAGGATGAGTCTTGAGAACAAAACACTTACATCCAAATACATGAAAGTATTTGAGATTTGGCTTCTTGTTCTTCACCATCTCATATGGTGTTTTTCCATGCTTGTTAATGAGTGTTGCATTTTGAGTAAAACAAGCAGTCTGCACAGCTTCAGCCCAGAAATAGGTTGGAAGCTTTGCTTCTTCAAGCATTGTTCGTGCAGCTTCAATTAGAGTTCTATTCTTCCTTTCAACAACTCCATTTTGCTGTGGAGTTCCAGGAGCAGAAAATTCCTGCTTTATTCCATGATTTTTGCAGAACTCTTCCATTATCAAATTCTTGAATTCAGTGCCATTATCACTCCTCAAAATTTTCACAGAATCTTTGATCAATTTATCTAGATGTTTGACATGATCAATCAGGATGGATGCAGTTTCACTTTTCGTGTGCAAGAAATACACCCATGTGTATCTGGTGAACTCATCTACTATGACCAACGCATATTTCTTCTTTGCAATAGACATGACATTCACTGGACCAAATAGATCAACATGAAGTAGATAGTAAGGCTCAAGAATTGATGTTTCAGTCTTGCTCTTGAACGAAGATTTTCTTTGTTTAGCCTTCTGACATGAGTCACAAAGACCATCAGGAACAAACACTGATTTTGGCAGTCCTCTCACAAGATCTTTCTTGATCAGTTCATTTATCTTGTTGAAGTTTAAATGAGAGAGTTTCTTGTGCCAATTCCAGCTTTCTTCAGTTGAGGCTCTACTCACTAAACAGATTGCAGAACCATCAGAACTTGTTGAAAGCTTAGCTTCATAAATGTTACCACGCCTGAATCCCTTCAGAACAATTTTTCCTTTAGATTTACTAACTATTTCACAATGTTCTGCAAAGAAATCAACATGATAACCTCTGTCACAGATTTGACTTATACTCAGTAAGTTGTGTTTAAGTCCTGAGACCAGAGCTACATCTTTAATAATGACATTCCCAAGATTGATATTGCCATATCCCAAGGTTTTTCCAATGTTGCCATCTCCATAAGAAACACTTGGGCCAGCTTTCTCCACAAAGTCTGATAGCAGGGCCTTATTTCCAGTCATATGTCCTGAACATCCACTGTCCAGAACTAGAATATTTTTCCTGTTGCCCTGCAATCAAAAAGACCACTAATTATTAGTTTTAAGGACCCAGACTTGCTTGGATCCTTTGGCCTTTTTAGGTTTGTTAACATTTGCAGCGGATTTAACATCAGATTTTATGTTAACAGTTTTCTTATCAGACCTTATACTAGAAGGAACAACAGAAACTTTCTTTAAAGAAGGTTTTATTTGATAATAATCATAGTACAAACTATGATATTCCTTACAAGTATAAATGGAATGCCATAAACTACCACAATGAAAACAAGGATTTTGTGGTTTGTATCTAACAGACTGACTCTTAACTCCTGACTTTGTAGATAAGGAGTTAATATTCTTATTCTTCCTGCAAAAAGAAGCCAGATGGTTAGAACTTCCACAGTTATGACATGCTTTCCTAGGAGCATCAGGAACAGATTTATAGTTATTCCTTTTATTCACACCTTCCTTTCCATTCCTGTTTTTCCTAGGTGATTTTACCTTGTTTGCATCCTTAACATCTTTCAGCTTATGCTTAAGCTGCTTCTTCATCATTAAGCCTATGTTAACTTCAGCTGTCTTTTCCTGTTTTAGTTTGTCAGAAGCTAATTCCTTTTTAACTTCTGATTTCTCATTTTCGGATTTTTCAGTTACAAACTTAACAGGTTTTAACTTCGGCTTTTGCTTATCAACAAGCTTAATTTCTACAGTTCCTTTTTCATTTACTCCATAGCCTAAACCCTCTTTCCAGTTTCCACTGCTTAGCAAATTTTGAGTTGTTTTGCCAGAGTTAGTCCAAGTTCTGATAATCTCTCTCTCCTTTTCTAACTCAGTTTTTAGAGATTCATTCATTTTTAGCACTTCATCCCTAATATAAAAAGCATTATCTCTATCCTGCTGAGTTTGATGAAACATGACTAACTCTTTTTCTAAGAAATCATTTCTTTTCTTAAAAGCAAGATTTTCAGAAGTTAATCTTTCACATGTTAAAGTTTGATCTCTATAACTAACAAACATGGTTTTAAGATATCTTCTCAACTCATCAATATCATCAGTATGAAAAGCATAAGTAGTCTGAGGTACCTTTGTTTCAGCAGCTTCAGAACTGCTCTCAGAACTTGATTTATCAGCATTTGCCATCAATGCATAGTTCTCCTCACTTTCAGAGTCTGAGGTGTCTGTCCAGCTTTTCTGCTTTGTGACAAGAGCTTTGCCTTTGTCATTCTTGGTCTTCTTGCAATCAGGAGATATGTGGCCTTTCTCACCACAATTATAACATTTAACATTAGTGTAATCTCCTCTGTCAGACTTTCCTCCTTTTCCTTCAGATCTTCTGAAATTCTTCTTATCAGAACTTATGCCTTTCCTGGAAAACATCTTTCCCTTCCTGAACTTCCTGTATGCAATCTTTGTGATTCCTTTCACCATAAGAGCACACAGCTTCATCATCTCCTCATCAGCATCAGTTTCAGGCAAGCTTTCAGAATCTGAGTCATCATCACTCTCAGAACTTGATGACTCAGTATCAGATTTTATGATAAGAGCTTTACCCTTATCTTTCTTTGAGGAAGGTGGTTTGGGGGATTCCTCTTCAACCTTGAGAGCAACTGTCCTTGACTTTCCTCCTTTTCTCTTGCTTCTTTGTTCCATCTCAAGTTCATGGGTCTTGAGCATTCCATAGATTTCATCAAGAGTTGTTTCATCAAGATTA
This sequence comes from Apium graveolens, assembly GCF_009905375.1. NCBI lineage: Eukaryota > Viridiplantae > Streptophyta > Magnoliopsida > Apiales > Apiaceae > Apium > Apium graveolens. Next base: position 113,724,967 of record NC_133651.1, on the reverse strand, counting down.
TAGTTGTCTCTTATTGTTGTTGCCTTCAAATCCCAACATTCAGGAAGAGCTAACAGGAATTTGAGGTTTGTATCTTCAAGATCATACTCCTTATTTACTAATGACAAGTCATTCAAGAGTTTGACAAATCTATCATATACATCAGTCAATGACTCATTAGTCCTAGAGTCAAAGTGTTCATACTCTTGAGTGAGTATTGTCTTCCTGTTCTTCTTAACTGTTTCAGTTCCTTGACACCTTGTCTCCAGTGCATCCCATATCTCCTTAGCAGTCTTGCAGTTGATTACCCTGTTTGACATTACATTATCAATGGCACTATGCAATAAGTGACGTACCTTGGCATCCTTAGCAATAGATGCTATATCTTCAGCAGTGTAATCAGTCTTTTCCTTTGGTACGGTCATTGCTGCTTCACCTGCAACTACAACATCGAGCTTGGTAGGTTTGTGAGGCCCTTCCCTGATTCTATCAAGGTATTCTGGATCTGTTGCTTCCAGAAACATGGTCATCCTTACCTTCCATATGGGATATTCAGATGGTCTCAATATGGGAACTCTGATAGTCTCATATCGACTCTGAGTTGATATCTTTGATGATTCCTCAGTTTTGGTAGGCTTAGTTGGAGTTTCTGTGTCAGACATGATTGTGTTTGGATCTTTAACTGTATGTGTGTTAACAGATAGCTCTGATACCACTTGTTAGGTCACACTTTCACTGTAGAGGGGGTGAATACAGTGTTTATTACAATCAAATCAAACTTCAAGAACTTATGTAACAGAAAACAAACTTTATTTAAACAATAAACTCTGTTACAATCTGGAACTGTTATCTCTCAGTGATGAACAAAATATCACGAGAGCTTCTAGAGTTATAATAAATAATATTCTCGATAATGATAACACCTCTAGTGTAAACTCTATTTCTGTGTTTATATACTACACAGTTACAAGATATTCGCTAATTGATATGGAATATAATTCTGCTTCCTAAAATATATCAATCAGATATCTTCTATTCCAAGTATTCCATTCTTCACGGAATTCCTTCTTCATGCATATCTCTTCTTATGTTTATCTTGATCTTCTTAACTTTAATCAGCTACTGTCCTTATCTGATCGTCCTTCAGCACTTAAGTTCTGATATCTATCTCCTGATAACATAAGTACTGATATCCCTTAAGTTCTGACTTCCAGTACCTTAAGTTCTGACTTCCAGTATAAGTACTGATCAGTTAAGTACTGATTTGTTCTGTTCAAATAAGATCTGAAATCTAAACATAAAACATATTAACCATGACATTATCAAATATATCTAACAGGTTCGTTCAAGTTCGTAAAATAGTAGCCCCTTTAACGCGCTTACTCGTAAGACTGAGAAGTTTGAATAGACAGAGAAATACGAGAACAACTTTCAAGAACTGAAGCAAAGATTGGTGACGGCCCCTATGATGGCGTTGCCAGATGGAAAAGGAGATTTTGTGATGTGTAGTGACGCTTCACATAAGGAATTAGGGTGCTTCTTATACAACACAACAAGGTAATCGCGTACGCGTCAAGACAATTAAGGGAATATAAAATTCGATATCCCCACCCATGAGCTTGGGCTCGTGGCAATAGTTTTTCCCTAAAGATTGGAGGCACTACTTGTATGGAGAGAAGTGCAAGATTTACACAAACCATAGGAGCTCTAGTACATTTTTACGTAGAAAGAGCTCAACATACGCCAGAGGAGGCGGTTGAAGCTAATCAAGAATTATGATTGGGAGATTCTTTATCATTCGGGGAAAGCCAATGTGGTGGCTGATGCCCTTAGTAAAAAGGAGAGACTCAAGATGATAATGTCTTTGGGAGAGTTTATAAGAGATTTTGAGAAAATGGAAATAGAAGTGAAGGTAACCGGAGCCGGTACCGAAAAGCTGTTTGAGATTGCAATACAGCCCGAATTATTGGAAAAGAACATATTATGCCAGAAAAAGTGATGAATGAAGGCAGAGAGCCAACAAATAGATAAGAGATTAATACCGAGAAAGATGATAAGGGAATAATGAGGTATTCCTACAGAATTTGGGTTCCAAATGTTCAAGAGCTTAAAGATGAGATCTTAGATGAAAGCTAGTTTGAGGAATAAGATTTAGAGCAAACCCTGAACGTGATAGTCAGGGAGGTCGCCATCAAGATAGAAGGAACCCATAACATAATGAAGTGGAAAATGAGGATTTAAAACATGTAGGATGACCCCGATTATGGGGAGGAGGAGGAGGGAATGTTCAGACTATGGAAACAGAAGTCGAGTAAGGAAAGGAGACCCGAGACGGTACTCCTATACGATAATTTATGGACCTTTCTAGACAGAACTTAGACTATTATCCCCAACCACCACCCTGAGGAAACAATGCGGTGAGAAATTCTTTCAGGACCTTTAAGTCACTAAGCTCTCAGAGTTCCAAGGAACAAGCTGACCCAGTCGAGGCAAGAGCCTGGCTAAAGGAAATATAGGAATCATTTGAGATTCTAAATGATTGACGAATCACAAAAGACTGTTTTTGTCACTTACCCTCCTAAGAGAGAGGCCACCCGCTGGTGAAAGGCCAAGGAAGGCACGGAGCAAGAGATTATAATAAACTGATTTAAGTCCAGTCAATTGTTTTCAGGAAAGTACTTCCCAAGGTTATGGAGATAGTGTAAAAGCTTTAGAGCCAGAACAAAGGCAGACGAGTATGATGAATTATGAATCTAAGTTATAAAAGTTGTCAAGATTCGTTCTGAGGACACGAATCCAGAATGACGGGATGTTTGAAATCAATGCTTATGTTGTGTTGGTTCATGAAACAATGATAAGAGAAAGGAAAATAAAAAGAAACTGAAGTGGAAAGGAATATAAAGGCAATAGATTTTGAAAAATGATAAGGGAGTTGGACATGAGGAAACCCTAAAGACTCGTAGCAATAGAAATAGAAAAGTATGTAATCGTCAGGATGAGGGTGATTCACCATGAGTTAAAATTGATGGTTGAAGGCATAAGAGATAAATATATTATACCCCCTTTAAGTTGGGAGAATTCGAGGAAACCTTGAGATAGTTCGAAGGATAAACAATGAGACACGGATAGACTGAGGAGACAAGAAAGTAAGAAATTAGGAAAATTGGATGAAGGAAGTGACCTTCAAGAATTTGAAGTGTAAGACCGGGGGCATGATACCTATAAAGGGAGACACCAGGTATGAAAGACATCCCAACATTGAGATGACTGTTGAGATAAACAACAAAAGTAAATAAGGATTTATTAAGAAGAAGTTCATGTTGAACATGACCAATATCTTCCAGGACATCCCTATTGTCATTACCAAAATAGGAAAGAAAAGCGGGTAACCATTGTTATCTTTTGAAGGCCATATGAGTTGACCTCAGTTTGAATAAGGATGCTATTGTGAAATTGGTATAGACTATCTGGGTGGGAATGATTGAATAAGATAATCTATCAAGGATATATGACTTGATTTATCCATGGAAGGATGCAAGTACCTTTTTAATGGTGGAATTAAGGATATAACTTCGATAACTTAAAAATGAATCCTAGGGGAATGCATAAAGGTTGGAATTTCACCCTTAATAGGGATAATATGAGTTTTGACAGTATGAATTGGAAAGGATTAAGGTAACAACAACCTTTAAGGATCAGTGGAGAAATTTTTCAGAAGTATATAGACAATGATTCTGGTATAGTAAATGGTATCTTGATATGCCCTGTGCTTAGGGTGTACCAGATGAAGGATTTAAGGATAACCTTAGAGGTTTTACAAGGAGAAAGGTAATATTTAAAGTTCTCAAGAATAGAAATTTGATAAAAGAAAAATGGCGTAATTATAATAATGCCAGGTGGGCACGTGTTAAACCATAAGAAGTATAGATTAAACCAATGATGGTCAGAATTGTTAAACCAAGAAGGGCCCAAGATAAAAGACGTCCTAAGTATGATCGAGAGTCAGCCATGATAATGTTTACATTTAAAGACTAAGGCAGTGACTTATGGAAAAATGGTGATTTTTTTTTATCACAAGGACTTAAGAAAAGCATTTTCACATAAGCAGTGATTTGAAATGAGGTAGAAAATTTAGTGAAGGTGGTTAAAATGACATTGATTGTAAAGAAATATTACTATTAGGAAAGGCCAAAGAGGTGGCCGGCACTTTAAGTGTAAGAAGACAATTATCGGCGCTCGTGCCAGAGGAATACAGTGACGATGGTTAAAGCCGTGAAGGGTGTATTATGGTTTGAAAGATTGACATTCCTTCTGATGATTGTGCGATACTCAACCGTAATAGTAGTTTGGTAAAGATTTAATTCATGTAATCGACGTGAACGGGCTATCTATCTTAGAAGGTCCTATCTTGAGAATAAGCCAGGACCATATTTCAAAAAGGACTAAACAAACCTTTGAGTTAAGTCTTCTATTGAAGGCATATGATTAAGAATGGTATTAACCCGCGATCGTTGCTTTCATTGAAACTCTTCTGCAATTTTATCTGCTTCATGTCATATGTACGTCAAGTTCAGGAGTGTTCTTCATGAATCATGAATGGTGATCATGTTACCTCCTTAGAAGAATTTGATACGATATATATGGACTCTGTATGGTTAGCTATTAAGGCTTCATGGAAAACGAATGACTACAGTAAGTCAACGGTGGACCATAGTAATGCAGGAATGATTCTACGAGTAATGAGCCGATTACTTACAACCGTGAGAGTTATATTGGAATGGATGTTGAGATTGAGTACCACTAATCGGGTCGTGGTGGTGTATAAGTTATCATTGATAGACTAATTAAGTAGATTATCTACCTATTGAATACTTATTCCTTCTTATCAATAGAGAGTCGTATTACTATACGAGGAAGGTTGTGGTGCAAGCATAAAATTCTAGTAACGATGATGTCTAGAATGAGATCCCAGATTCGATTTTCGATGTCGAGGGAGTTTCAAAGGTGATTGTGTATAAGCTCGAGGAAGAGCATGGGTCCATAGAATGATGGACGGAATAGCAAAAATATTTAAGCACGTGAAATACGATGCTATAATACTTGATGTTGATATATATACATATATGTTTTGTTATCCTATGATAAACCTCTATAGTTCAGAGGTAGATTCCAAGCCAGATATTTTGTGGCAGTATATTTTTTTTATATATACAATTCTCTTCAATTCGTTCTTTTCTCTCCTTTTCATTTCATGTAAGCTGAGAAGAACAACCCTTCCAGAAGGGGAGGTATTGCCGAATGACTATCTATATATGTGATAAAAGCCTAGTAGGATACCACATGTTGTTTAATTGCTTGTCAAGTACTAAAGGCTGGCCACCTTCTGTACTAACTATGCGATATAACAAGTGTTCATGATCATAGTGATCTCTCAATAAATTCTTTTACTTCTATATGAAAGACCAAGCTTTCGAAGATAGAAGCAGCTAGAAAGGAGTAGTATCAGTGCAGTGGTATTCCGAATCTAACACATTCGTGATGCTAAGGTTGACGCGGTTATTAAAAGGTTATAGAACGCTAACGAGCAAAAGTATAGCCAGAATAGTATTATGTATGGAAGATAGTAACGCTTATGAACTAGAAAAGAATGAGTATCGAGAAGCGAAAGCTATAGTGCTAGAAGCTATCATGAGAGTCTGTGCAATAGACTTGAAAGAATTTGGAATGATCATTTATCACAGATTGAGTTTTCTTATGACAATAGATCATATGTCATTATCGAGATGTCGCCTTATGAGATCCTTGAGGGAAGACAATGTCGATCTCCCTTATGTTAGGATGAAGATTGTAGAGCGCAAGATGCTCGGACCCGCAGTATTCCAAAGGATCAAGGATATAATAGATCTAATCAGAGGACGGCTGGTAGTAGCCCAAGATGGACATAAGAAGTATGTTGATTTGACATGAAAGGATAAAGAATAGGAAGTAGGGGACCTAGTGCTGTTATAGGTATTCCCTTGGAAAGGATGGATGAGGTTCGGAAAGAAAGGAAAGCTAAGCCCACGAATTGATTGGACCCTTGGATATATTAAGACGTATTGGGAAGTTAGCATATGAGTTATCCCTACCCCTGAACATGTAGCAAGTTCATAACGTGTTCCAAGTATCAATGTTAAGGAAGTATAATTCGGATGCCAGACAAATAGGGGCATATGAGCGCATAGGCATGCAACCAGACGTAACCTATATGGAGCAACCAGAAAGGGTTATAGATCGAAAAGGAACAAGTGCTTAGGAGAAGGGTTATCAAACTAGACAGAGTTTGGTGGTAGAACCACAATGTGGGAAAATTTACTTGAGACTTAGAAAGTGCAATGCTAAGAGAGCATCCCTATATATTTTCTATCTGATTTCGGGACGGAATCCTTTTAAGGAGGGGATATTGTAATAACCCCAATTTTTGGATTTTTTTTTGAACGCGGATGAATAGTAACTTTTGCTGATGATGCTGATTAAGGAAAATTATCTGAACACGCTATATAGGAGTACTGTTATGGAAATTCTAAGATCGTATTAGTACTCCATAAAGTAAATAAGTGTATGTAAAGATCGTCAGAATCCAAATTCAAACACTTTGATTTTTCCCAAAAATCCACCAGATACCGAAAGAATCGGGTATAAGGTAACATGATTAAAAGGATTTAAATTCAAGGATTATAAGAGAGGATCATAAAAGGAATATAAATTATTAAGAAGGGTTTAGGAGAACCCAGGTAATAAGATCCCCGGTATGATTCTCAAACGATAAACGAGAACGAAAGTTAAGCAAACCGTAAAACAAATAAGCGACCAAGAGACAAGCTTGTACAAGAAGCCAAAGATTGTGACATCATCAAACCACAAGGAAGAGACATGTGGCAAATGGATGACATAGACATGGTGACATAAGCATGACAAATGGAGGGATTGTTGGTTGATTACAAGCCACGCAAATTTTACCATGGTTAAAAGGTAATTAAGCAAAACAAAAGGAAAAACCAAGCAAAACAAATCAAAAACACAAAACACAAATTAGAAGTTGACTTTTGCTTTCCAAGAACAAAAGCTCTCGGTCAAAACCAGAGCAGCAACTTCAAACTACCATATCTCCTTCAATACTCACTCAAATAGTATGTTCTATAGCTCTTTGGAAAGGTATTGAGATAGCCTACAACTCTTTTTCACAAGTCTCGTCCAAATAATCATGGTAAGACCCTCGTTTTGACAGTTCTTTCAATCTGACTTTTAGAAACTTCAAAACCTAACTTTGTGTTCTTGATTTCTTTGGAAAGATCAAGCTTGTAGGAGCCTCCCTAAGACTTCCTAGCTACTCTAATCACTCCAAGGAAGGTATAAAACCTCCAAACCCTAGCTTTACTTTGAGTATTACGATGGTTTTGATGGTTATAGTAAATGGGAAGCATGATGCTTGTGTGTTTAGAGTTTGGATTAGATTTGTAGTGATTTGGATGTTGAAATCTTGTTTATAGTTAATGAAACTTAAGTATAGCTAGTAGTTCATGTGTGGGGTTGTATAAATTGGAAAATATTGAGGTTTGGGGACTGATGTATTAAGGTTTGGATGAGGGTTGGTTGTATTGTTGGTTGTGAGTTGAATGGTGGTTGTTTGGAGTGGTTTAAAATTTGGTAATCACGTAAACATAGTCGTCGTAATGCCCAATTTTATACAACTGCTTGTTCTTAGTATTCAGGATAGAGAGCTAACTATTGAATCTGTGACTTTGCCATTTTTAGTTAGATTATGTCGTAAGCTTCGTTTTGATATGTGGTTCGCTTGAATCCGATGTACGGTTTAGGAGAAACAACCGTTTTAAGTAACGGCATTTCGCGAACGAACCATTACCCCTCGCCTTACTTTGAAACCTTGGTTAAGGCCCTTAAATGACTAATTGGAGTATGAAACAATTATGTAAAGTGGACTAGGCAGTTGGTAGGGTATTCGCGAAAGCGTCGCCTTAAAATTCGTAACGGTTAATTTATTAAAAATGGTGGAGCCGAGGGTTCTCGAACGACTTATGTGATTTGTTAAGCGTAGAAATGACCATAAGCAAACGTTAGGGTTTAATTGGTTAAAGTCTAGTTTCTTAAGCGACCGTGGTTTAATTCCGGCTTATGTTATTGTTCATAGGTTACCGAACCCACTCTAAGCTTAAGTCTACCCCGGAGCACCCAGGCAAGTTTTCTACCCGTTATACTGTTATTGTGATGTAAATATATGTATATACATTATCTTGTGATAAGTGCATGATTGTTATTAGCAAATTTTGCGATATATTGGAGCATGCTGATATGGTATATATGCATCTCTGTTTCGTAATCTTGATATCTAATTGTTGATTCAAATGCTTATAAGTTGCATAATACATATGCTAGAGATAAGCAGTAGTTGCGTATACCCTTAGTATAGGGGACCCAAAGGTGAACATTTTCTAAACTGGGAGTCGATGTTCCCGAGTATAATATATATATATTTATTTTTATATATATATATATGTAGATATAGTTTTCAAAACTATTAATCGAATAAGGTTTATTCGATAACTTTATTTTATTTAATGAATATTATTTTGAATATTCATTCGAGGACTTATGACTCCGCTTATTTTATTAAATTAATATTATTTTGAATATTCATTTGAGGACTTATGACTTCGCTTCTTTTATTAAATAATATTCTTTATTTTATTAAAGAATAATGTTTCGATAATCAAACTTATTTTCAATTATTCAAATAAAGATCGTACTTTCGTATAAGTATATCTTTGGTTATTTATTATTCATTTCAAGTATAAGTTTTAAAACTTCTACTTCAATTATTTTTATAAGGATTATCCTTTTGGGAATATTATTTAAATAATAATATTAAGATATTTTCTAATATATCGGGACTGATTTATTTTATTAAATCAGCATTACTCCAAACTCTTCAAAATGTTTTCTAATAATATTCTTAAAAAATGTTTTCGAGTCTTCAAAATGATTTTAAAAGTTAGAGCGGATCCCAAAACTCGTTTTCAAATTTAAGATCTTCCTTTCGAAGGGGATTTAAATACTCGCTCAAAAATCTGAGGGATCCGGCTCCGTGATGTATTCTTATATTCGCAACAAGGTTGCTGTTTTGATAAAAGAGTTTTTGATTACTTACCCAACACTCGGGAAGTAAAATTCTTGGAATAAGTTAATCCATTAACAGGCATCGCCTGGGAAATATCGGTGAGTTTTTCTTTCCAACTAGATGCGACTTCTTGGTGGAGTCATATCAACAAGTTCCTACTTGGGGAAAGGGGAGACGAGCTTTACGTTTCAGAGTCAAGGATTTCATCTGAACTAGGAGTGGCGTAAGTGGTCAAGTGACGCCGGCCCAGCCTTATTATATTGGCCCAAATGGCCTGGAAGTTCCGCTAAGACGGTCCATTCCTTAAGAGTCCAGTGTTCGGTTGACAAGTAAATCCGACAGCAAACTCCTGGCGCGGCAAACTCCCGTAATGAGTTCATCATCGTAAGTGGTCTTCCTGGCGCGGCAAACTCCCGTAATGAGTTCATCATCGAGTTTGGATATTTCTGCAACACTACCCGGAGCATTCGATCGAAAGGCTACGGATGGGTGATTGCTGAGGCATTGACAGGGTCAAACAGTTATAATGATGTTTCCCTCAAATGAAGTATCTCGTAACTTCATTTCTTTTAAACAACATTTCAAGGATTGAATCTATTCAAGTCTTATCTTGTAGTCTCATCTATGTGATGAACTTTCGAAACTGTTTATACCTTGAACGGTGGTGCTTCAAGTAGTATTCGGAAAAGATATAAGTATATTGGAGTATATTGTAACTTCATCTTTTCAACTTATATCCAGTTAATGATTATCTTATGAATGATAAAGATTTTCAGAAAAACGTTGAGACAAGGTTAGATATATGAGATCACCTTGCAACGATATTTTTATACAGTTATAAACTAGAACTCTGTGTATATTATACATGTTAGAGGATTTCAAAGATTGTGAAAAGTATATATGTATATATATACTGAATATTTTGCGACTTGGTCGCGTTAAGATATCAACCTGGTTCATTTCTTCTTGACCAAGACTTTCATGAGTACTATGAGAATGCTCATATATTGTTAATTATTATACATATTATTTCGGTGGGCTTGTTACTCACCCTTGCTTTCTTCTTTCATCACACAACAACAGATAGAAAAGATGAACAGGACCAAGCTTCCAATTCGCAAGCGGTTAGGAAACATTCCGCAGTTTTCTGGAAGCGTTGATGCCGCCGTAGCTGAGGTAGGAACTACCAATAGGCTAGGCTTTCAACTATTGATGAACCAGACTTATGTATATTATGAATTGTAATAATGGCAAAGAATATGTAAATTATTCAGAAACCCTTTTGAGGTGAAATCCTTTATAATTGTGGAATAAAATGACTTGTGTTATTTTTGGGTATTCATCTCTGAGACTATAACTTGTGGTGTGTGTGTATATTGTGGGGTCACAGTACGCAGTAGTTGGTTGATTATTAAGATTAAGTATTATTAAGGGAAATGGAACTCGTGACAACCCGGATCCCCGACCCTGGATTTGGGGGTGTTACAGTGGTGGTGGCCTGAGCACCCCTGGATCGTGTTCTCCGGCGAGACAGGGTGTTTTCCGGCGATCCCCTGTAAAAATTGCAGTTTGGTACCTGAATTTTTGGGGACGATACAGTTAGGTTCCTGAAGTTTCCAGACTTTGCAAATTTAGGATTCCTGTTTTAAAAATGTTTAAAAATCATATTTCCTATTTATTTTTATTAGAAAAATTCGTTTTTAATTTCTGAAAATTCTAAAAATTATTATTTTAATTCCGAAAATTATTTTTAATTCGAAAATAAATCTGAATTAATTAGTTAATTAATTTCAGTTAATTTTAATTGATTAATTGGTCAATTAATTCGAAAATTAATTGCTTAATTGATTTAATTAATTATTAATTGATTTTAATTAATTATTTAATTAGATTTAATTATTTAAAAATGATTTAAAAATTCCGAAAAATAGTTTCGAACTTTAAAATATTATTCTAAATTATTTCCAAGGCTCGATAATTATTATAAAATTGTTTCGAAGCCATAATTGGCCAACTGAACCCTGTTTATTGCCTCGAAATTGATCCGACGACCCGTTTTAATTCCGAAAAATGTTTTAAAAATCATTTTAAATACTAGAAGCCTATTTATGACCCGAAACTTCTTTATAAATGATATATCATTGATTATGTGACGTATTATGTGTTATATGTGACTTGTTGGTTGACTGTCGGTCTGTATATTCGATGTTTACTTGTTCATTACATAACTTTCAATCCGTTAATCGGATTTGGGTGAAACGAAGGGTAGATAAAAGTATGTGTTGAATAGAATCGTATGAGTTGATTATTGATAGATGCTTATGATATGTGAGCAGAAGAGGCAAAACGTAGGAAAGGGAAACAGGTAGTTGAGGAGTAAGGCGGTTGAGATTGGAAGCGAGTACAGTATAGTAAGCTAACATCAAGCAAGTGTTCTGAACTTTTTTGAGATATTGTAGTGATTGATAGTCCTGTCTAAATTGCAAGTGCTTTGAAGCACTAAAACCCAAACCCTGATTCCAGTTTTGATCTTGAGCCGTAAACCTGATTCTTTCTAGACCATTGATTGTTGTATACCTAAACCCGAACCACAAATATACAATATCATTCTGCAAATACATACAAACTATATACCAAACACTGAATCGAATTATCTTCACACTCAAACCATTGTATCCTACGCTTTGAAAGGCAAAATCCTTGAAACCTTGAAACACGGATTCCTTTTCTATCCAATTATTTTATTACCCAACAGCTAAGCTTTGAAAATGCCATATTGATCCTCATGAATTCTGAAACCATTTCATTATGAAACATCCAATATTGTTAATGATTCTGTTTATTGTTTATTATTGCTTATTCTGTTATTATGCTAGAATTGGATTGTTTTTATAAAAATTGTGGACCAGATTCGTGGTCAGACCATGTGATGGTCAAATTAGGCCAATGTGTGCCTTGGATCCAGTAGTTAGAGCTATGCTGTGTGCTTTGCTCGGGGTTAGTGCGTGACTGATCAGCAGCCTAACCTTGGTTTTTTTTAAGTGACAGTATAATGTCCAATTCTAAATCATAATTCATTGTTCACTTGATATCTTAACCATTTTCACCTGATGATCATTATTCTCAGTTTTGTCATTGTGACTTGCTGAGCTAGTTAACGCATTTGTGCAATGTTGTTTATGTTCTTTTCCAGTTAAGAAGGAACAGGTTGGTAACGAGGATCCCCAGTCCAGCGCGAGAGCTAGGGGTCAGGTTGATCGAGTTAAGCTAGCAGGCTTCTTTTGGAATAATTTAAGTTTGTAAAAATTTGAAATAATGCTTAATACTCAGTTTGAGTTTGAATGGTTGGGATTTGAACGGTTTGTAATATAAGTGTGTGTTCGGCTTGTGTGCATACTTTAACCTGTTGCGATTCTTGGTAGTTGGTAAGTAGGGTCACTGCATATTATTATTATCTTTATTATTGTTATAAGCAGGTTATAAATAAGGTGTGTGTGTGGACCCCAAACTTCTGACCCGGGTTTGGAGGGTGCCACAAAGTTCGACTAAACAAGAGGGTTATTAGCTCATAAATTCGACTTAAAATACTTAACTAATTCAAAAGATCATGCACACTAACTTTTAACAACTAATATCAAGCATAATATCAAGGAAATAATTCGTTTTAAGCACATATAAGGTCGAATTTAACACAAACTAAGCATGCATGTACATTTTCGAAAAGAAGAGCATATATAACATGATTATACTTGAAAATAATGCCCTATCTCTAACATGCAAAGTAGAATATGACTTTACAACTAAAGATCAGTAGCATGTAAAGGTTTTAAAAGAGTTTTATTCATGGAAACACTTAGTTTATGCACATAAAGAGTATATCTCATAGAGAACTCTTTAATCCACATGAATTAAGAGTTTCTCTTTGGAGATCACATAAAATCAAGATATGCAAGCATTAAACTTTATCTCCTAAGCATGGAACTTCTTGTAAAGTGTATATTATATGAATAGGTAATGGAATTACACTAGAATGGCAAGGATTTGATGAAGAAAAATTGAAGGGAATGGGGGAAGGGGCTTTGGCCGAATGAAGAAAAAGAGAGGGGGAGGAGAAAAAATTTGAGAGTGAAAATGATGAGTTTGAGTGGAGTGTGGTTTTGGGTTAACTCCTCTCTTTATGGTTCATCATGCACTAATTCAATTGTGGAATTTGGAATGTACTAAAGTGCCCTTCTCCAATAACCAAGCAAAAGTGCATGCAAGGGTAGTTTAGTCTTTTGGTGGATAGAAGAAGGTTAGTGGGGTATGAATTGTCTCTTATGCCCTTTAAATTGAATTGGAGGGTATTTGCATGCATGGGCAACTAAGTAATTTACAATTTAAAAATCGACTAATTTATATAAAACAATTTTGATAAATATAAATGCACCTCCATAAATCACAAAATAAATATCATAAAATAGCTTATGATTTTAGAAATTTAATGATATAAAATTTGAAAGTTTATTGTTAAAAGATTTTTAAAAATTGATTTTTCATATAAAATGAAGTACTTTTGATTATCATTTAAAAATACTAAATGATAAGATTTTCTTTTCAATTTTTTATATAAATTAATACATTAAACACTTAGTTTATAGGCACCCAGTCATATAGATAATCCACATTTATAATTTCATACAATTTAAATTTTAATTATAAACACACAATTATATATAGATAGGGTTTAGAAATACCGGTTTAAACATTATGGCTATATTGTTTGCATTCATAATACACGATCTTGATAGCTTTCACATGTTTGGAAAGTTGTTGATGGCCTATTTCACCAAAGCGAGCCAAATCCAAGTTAAAGAGATGTTGCAGAAGCTCAACTGGGATGCTCTATACCAGTACCATAATCATTATCTAGAAGTTAGGCGTGACCAATTCCATGGCTTTATTCATTTTTCCATTTCTCTTGAAGTTGAGCAAGCTATGTTTTATAACTCGGTTCGAATGCTTTTCATGCGCAATAATATGGAACATAATCTTCAAACTCTCTTTTTCTCTCCGGTAATTATTTTCCATCTTATTTTAGTTTTGTGTTTTTACAGCCGTGTACAGACCATATGAAAAAGATCAGGTTGTTGAAGAAATGTCTCATATTGCTGGAATGGTTGATCTTAAATCGAAGTTAGTAGACATTGTTCATTTGCTTTAAAATATATACTGGTACATATCGGATGTAGACAATTTGCTTCCTCTTTCTAAATTTTGTCCAAATGCAAGAAATAAAGACCCGATAAACAAGATTGAAGGAAATCCTTTTGGTGAACAGCTTTGGTATTCACTTTGTGAGTTGACTATGAAAGAGAAGTACCATGTAGAAGGTGAATTTTTTAATGAACATTTAACCATGTCACACATATGGAATTTAGGTTGTGTCCATAGCAAAGTGCAATTACTTTTGTTCAAGATCTTGCTTGGTGATGTTTGTGACTGATGTTTTGCAGTTTTATTGAATTTAGTACAAAATTGAAATATTTGGTAGTTTAACTTTTATAATTTCTAGCCTATATATTGAATGCAATGTTATTGTTCTTTGCTGTTGATCAAACTAATATGAAGAATGTGCTGTAATATATGTGTTTTGAACATGTAAATGAAGTGAATTTGGTATGTAGTCCAAGATAGATTGTATGATACAATATTTTGTTACAATAAATAAAGATATGATAGAGATAAAAATTATATAATTATAGATTTTATGATGTCAAAACCACAATTACAAATTGAAAGAGATGTATCCCAAGTCCAATCATGTATGAGGATTTAGGAATAACTTTTATGTAATCTGTTTTGATTTCATTGATATTAATAAAAGGCTTGTTTTTTTTTATTGCGGGCTCTATCTATTTAAATGTTTAAATAAGATATACCACAGTTTAGAGTAAAGCTTTTTATGGATTGTGATGAGATCATAATAATGAGACCTAAAAGATGATAACTCTAAACTTAAATAGTTCATGGTCATAGGATTACTAACTGGTAATTAATAATCCACAAAGATCGGTACATACTATGCTTGCTTCATTATGAAGGATGTCTGTTCTCATAGACATTTGTGTGCTGACACTATAGCTAGTATGTAGGTGCTTATTATAGAATAAGTTCACTGAACATGACTCACACAGCTGAACAACTGATAAGGATACTTGTACAACTATCACTATGTGAACAACTGAACATGACTCACACAGCTGAACAACTGATGGAGTTCACTCACGTGTCAGCAGTTGTTCACATAGTGATAGTTGTACAAGTATCCTTAGGCTTGAGGTCATCATAGTCATCTTGTGTACACTGAACTATGCTTTGGTTTAGTTCTTAGTCTCAAGGGACAATTATAAGGGCTCTACTGGGTATAGGAATTTGTACACGAAGATAGTGTATGATAAATAAAGGATCTACCCCTTCCAGTATAGGAAGAGAATGTTCAATGCTGATCCACTTATGTTAGTTCAGGAATCTCTGGCCAGAGTGAATGAAATTAGAAAGGAGTTTCTAATTTACATTAAATAGAACTAAGTATAGTGAATGGAAAGCAAGTGATTAAATAAGATAGGCTTGACACAAGTTTCATGCCTTGTATTTAATCCTGACATTGTAGGGTAGAAGGAATTAATTATACGGTAACTACTCACTGAATAGGTTCTTGGTATTCTAAGTAGTGAATTCATATTATCCGGATAGTCGCGATATGCTGAGAAGTATCCCTCACGATGTAGAATAAATATGATTAATTAATTAATCATATTTAATGAATTAAAGAATTTATATAAATAATGATAAAATAGTTTTATTATTATTTATTTCTACTATCGGATTAATATTGAACCTACAGGGTCACACCATAAAAGAGAATGATTTAATGGTGGATGAATTAATTAATAATGGCTGATAATTATTTATTTATGAAATAAATAATTAATTAAAAATTTAATAATTGATTAAATGAGATTTAATTGATTATAAATTAATTAAGAAAAGGTTCTTAATATTATTAATTAAGAATTTAATTTTTCGAAATTAAATCAAGTGAGAGAATTATTTCTAAAGAGTTTAGAAAAAGGAATAATAATTAAAAGGTGTTTTAATTATTAGTGAGAATAATAAAGGGTTAATAATAATAATATTTTATGGGAAAATTTTCAGCTGAAAATTTTGCCTATAAATATACTATTATAAACCTTATTTTTGACTCAACCAAAAATATTTACAAAACCCTAATTCTCTCCATCTCCTCCTCCTTCATTACATCGTTTTCTTGGTGCATACCGGTGGAGTGCTTCACACTTGAGGAGCAGCTGCTAAGGATCTCCGTTCATCATTCTTGGATCGTTATTAAAGACCTCCATCTTTCCATTAACGTAAAGCTTCTTAAGGTAAACATACTGAACTACGAATTAAATATTATTTTTCGCATGGATCCTGCGGAGGATTTCGGTTTTTTTTTAAGATTAAATTTACGTTTTCGCTGCGTTTATGTGCTAAAAACCCTTTAATGGCATCATATCTAATTGCAAAAAGTTTTTAATTCATTTATGTGTTTAACTGTTTTCGATATATGAGCATGTACGTGATTCGCCATGATTTGATGTTGATATAATATGTTTATATATGTATGGTATTGAATATATGATATTCATGTGAGTTTTATAATCATAAGATGATTATGTAATCTGTATATATACTGATATATACATGATTTATGTTTGTTCCAATTATGAGAATCATATTAGATACGGATTCTGAATTGGCTGCTGCAGATTTGCTGAAATCTGGGTCTGGTGTCCTATTTACGCAAACGAATACCCTATTCCATAGATAAACAAGCGTTTGAACAAAACTGATAGCTAAAGCTATCAACGACTCGTCTGTAAGACATTTGACGTCGGTTACTGCCTGTAAACAGTGATTCTTGTTTTTCTGATTTGATTCTGATTTTTCTGATTTTTGTCATATTTTCTTTTTATGATTAGATCATGGATAATATGATATGTTAAGATCAGATTATTTGTTTTAACATGCTTTTATGTTTTGTATGAGCATGGTGGATGGTTATGGCCTTTCGACCTTAGTGTAATGGTTTTGGTTTTGGTTTTAAATACGACTTGCATGTCGTCAATCTTTGTAATCATAAATCTCGAATGTAACTCGAGTTATTCTTGTAAGTTCATTAGATTAGTTTTACTTTCATTCATGTAATGTAATTGAAGACTCAAGAAGGCTATCCAATGGAGGTGATACAAAGAAGAAGACGAGGCATACAAGAAGTCTAAACAAAGAAGAAGACTTATGTAATAAGTAGTTGTATTTATTTCCATCACCATATTAGATTAACCTTGATCTTTATCATGAGCTTGATAAAGATCACATAGGATGGGGCCATAACCAAACACATTTACTTTAATGCACTTTACATTTACTTGTTTATTTAATTTTATATATGAGATATATGCCTATGTTTACCATGCGATGATAGATTTAGGTGAACTTAAATCAATATGAGGCGTGCTCTAGAAAATCTAGAATTGGAATCGTTTCTTGCCTTAACAATAAATATTATGAACACGATCATGAGATTCTTGTGTTTATGAAACACGTAATTGAATATGAATTTTCAATATTGAGAGAAAGGATGATTCTGTCCACAACAGATTTCTATCTGTAAGAAAGGGTTATTAAGTGACGCCTCTTGACAATGCTCCACCCGGTCTGGGAATCATCTGATTATCGATTATTGATTTGAAATATTTAATTTAAAAGGAAGAATATCTTTATAATATGAATATGATTGTAACGTAATATAATCCCTCTAAAATTAAATAATATCCAGTAGTAATTGGCCAATGACACAACGGGCTTGTGTCCGTCATAGCCTTCCAACATGGTAGAAAGTGGTTCTTATTTTTAAATCATTGTCGTTTCGTGCTACAGCCGAGGGCTTTGATTTCGAAATAAGAAATAATTGTCTATTACATAGAGATGTGTACATTGAATTAGAATCTAAAGGTCGGTACGTGCTACAGCCGTGGGCCGTTGGAGACTGATTCAATTGTATGAAATGTTGGGTTAGACTTGACTTAGAATATTGAGTTTGTCGTGCCACAGCCGTGACTCAATTATTCAAGAGGCTAAACTTATATTAGGGAATAACATTAGATGTAATTGACAAGAGTTGTCTGCCTATTGAACATCACATGACGTTTCGTGCCACAGCCGAGGTTGTGTGATGAAATGTAGGATCCCTATTCCCACTAGCATTATGAATGCTTAATTTTCACTTAGGGGGTTGAAAAAAATTAGATAAACTAGTGGGAGACACTTATAATTAAAGACCCGATTCATATAGTGTTTTGAAATGAAATTGAATATTTGCTAAGTGTTGTTATGTGTTTATCATTTACAGATTTACTATATTCGTCATGTCTTCTGCACTATCACTCCGGAGCATACTAGATGCTCACAAGTTGACTGGTCCTAATTTAGCTGTTTGTTTTCACTGTAACAAGTTGGGGCACTGAAAGAGGAACTGCAAGGTTTACCTTGCAGAATTGGAGAAGAAGAAGGGTAGTAAGACTACCGCTTCTGATTCAGGCATGTTCATGATAGAAGTTAATATGTCACTAGGTCAAATTTCTACTTGGGTATTAGATACCGCCTGTGGTTCTCATATTTGCAATTCGTTGCAACGACTAAAGAGAAGTAGGACTCTTGAAAAAGATGAGGTGATTCTACGTATGGGCAATGGAGCAAAAGTTGCGGCCATATCTGTAGGATCATTTAGTTTACATATGCCTACGGGCAAGACTATTATTTTGAATAATTATTATTACGTTCCCTCTATTGTAAGGAATATTGTTTCTATTCCTATGTTGGATGTGGATGGTTTTTCATTTATTATTAAGAATAATGAATGTTCTATCCTTAGAGATAATGTTCTTTTTGGACGTGGCATTTTAAATAATGGTCTGTATGTATGTGACGTAGAGCATGATTTACTTCAGATTGAACAAACTAATAAAAGAAAACGAGATGGTGAAAATTTGACCTATTTATGGCACTGTAGGCTAGGTCATATTAGTGAAAATAGACTGCGGACATTGCATAAGGAAGGGTTACTTGACCCCTTTGATTTTGAATCATATCCTACATGCGAGTCTTGTCTATTAGGTAAAATGACCAAATCTCCATTTAGTGGACATGGAGAGAGGGCTGCAGATTTGCTAGGATTGGTACACACAAATGTATGTGGACCAATGTCTACGCAAGCCATGGGTGGATTTTCGTACTTCATTACTTTCATAGATGATAGATCTAGATTCAGATATGTGTATTTGATGAAACACAAGTCTGAAGCCTTTGAAAACTTCAAAGAATATAAACATGAAGTGGAGAAACAAACCAAACATTATATTATAACTCTTCGATCAGATCGAGGTGGTGAATATTTGAATGGAGAGTTTCTAGCTTATCTCAAAAAAAATAGTATAGTCTCCCAGTGGACTCCTCCATATACTCCACAGTTGAATGGGGTATCTGAAAGGAGAAATCGAACTTTGTTAGACATGGTTCGGTCCATGATGAGCTATGCGAATATTCCAGTATTCATATGGGGTTATGCATTGGAAACCTCAGCATATTTACTGAATATGGTGCCTTCCAAATCTGTTCCTCAAACACCATATGAGATATGGAAAGAAAGGAAATCGAGTCTTAAACACGTTAAGATTTGGGGATGTCCAGCTTATGTCAAGAAAGTTGACCCAGATAAGCTGGAATCTCGATCCGTAAAATGTAATTTTGTGGGATATCCTTAAGAGACTTTGGGGTATTACTTTTACACCGATCATCGGGTGTTTGTTTCCAGACATGCTACCTTCTTGGAAAAGGAGTTTATCCTTGATAGGAAATAGTGGGAGAAAAATTGAACTTGATGAAGTTCAAGAAGCACAAACTACTACGGATCAAGTGGAAACACCTGTTCAGGCTGAACAACCTTCTGTGGAACAACCCATTCGTAGGACAGGGAGAGTGTCTCACCCTGAGAGGTATTATGGCCTTGTCATTGAGAATGTCGATGAGTTGTCAATCATTGATGATGACAACCCTGTGACCTATAATAAGGCTAGGAGTAGTGTTGACTCAGAGAAATGGCATAGTGCCATGAAATCCGAAATGGAATCTATGTATACCAACCAAGTATGGACTCTGGTTGAGGCGCCTGAAGGTGTTAAGCCTATTGGATGCAAGTGGGTATACAAAAGAAAGATTGGAGTAGATGGCCAGGTGGAGACCTATAAGGCCAGGCTCGTGGCAAAAGGATTCAAACAAAGGCAAGGGATTGACTTTGATGAAACTTTTTCGCCTGTAGCCCTGTTAAAATCAATTCAGATTTTGCGTGCGATTGTTGCTACCACTTTCCATTTTTTCTATATATGGAAAAAATCTTCCTGGTAATGGATTAATAATGCTACCAAGTGGCCAACATCTACAATTCTCTTATGAGAAAAATAGGGAAAGCTTAACTGGAGTTGGCGAACTCAACAATTTGTTCAAAAAAAGGCATTGGTTGTAAACTTCTTCTCTGCTATAAAGGTGAAGGAAATTTCCGGGGTCACATTTTTGATAAGACGGGATGTGAAATAGAGTATATCATACTTGAAAAACCGAATTTCTATGTGGCCAAGCAAGGTAAAACTCTAATATGCTCTTCACTATATGGCTGAACATTGTATTGTTTTAAGTCATGATTGTAATTATACTTTTTACAAACATGATCAGCCAATGTTGTTGGAGCTGGATGGAAAATTTTAGTTGAAGCTAATGAGAATACAATCTATGATGGCTTACTTGTAAGTTATTTTCTTATAAACTTGTAAAATGCTTTAATCGGGCAAAACTTCTATTTACATAATAGGAATATATAGGATAAATATGTTTTCACTTTTGATGCAGGATATTCCACATTCTTTCGTGGCACGCTTTGGCAAACATATTCTCGATGTTGTTATCTGCTGTTTCCCTTTGGATATAGTGTTTACATGTTATTTTTCCAAATATGACAAAAGGTTCTTTGGTCTCAATAAAATTCCAGCAAATATTGAACTCAACCTAGGAGATTTTATTTTGTTCACCAACTGGGAAGCTGGTCGGTTTGATGGTGTCATTTTTGAAAAATATGGAGTGCAAAAGATGTTTGCACATCAGACCCCAAAGCCTGGTGAGAACTCTAATAATAACTACTTTGTTATACAGTATGGTCATATTAATTAACGATCATTGTTGAACTTACATCAACTATTTTTTGTTTATACTGAACCGATTGTTTACCTCCATTTGAACACACACATTTAAAGATACAAATGTTCTTTTTCTTGATACAGAGAATGTCCAGGGAACATAGTTCGGGAATAATGGAATGGAGATGAATTTGAGTGAAAACATTTAATGACCATGCTTGCGTGTCTGCTGATATTCCAATGTTTTTAACTTATGCTTTCAACAAAGACATGTAATATTGATACAGTCACCAATTATTTTGGCATGGATTTCACTTTTAGACGTATCATTGCAAACATGGCATTTACCATATTTGGTATTACTGAATTATTATAATTTTTTATAATTATCAACTAAAGATGGCATTAGGCTTATGTATTAATTCCTTGGGTTATTCCATTAAGGTACTTAACTAATCATAGTATCAACTCATGGCCTATGAATTGCACATATTTAGTTACGGTTTAATGAAAGTGCATATAATAACCTACGTGTAGATTTAAAACCTATGTGAGTTACACTTGTATTATAACTAATATCTCATTATACTCATGAAAACTATAGTTTCACAATGATGGTTTCAATGACTACAAATTTGGAAACTCATGGATTTCGTAAGTTCATGATATTTACAAACTGACCACGTCTAACAACTTTGAGGTTATCTTCCTATGGCAAAATTGATTTTCTGTCCAAAATATGGCCAATTATGTATTCTGCCTTATTTGTGAAGGGTTTTTAGCACATAAACGCAGCGAAAATGTAAATTTAATCTTAAAAAAAAAACGAAACCCTCTGCAGGATCCATGCGAAAAATAATATTTAATTCGTAGTTCAGTATGTTTACCTTAAGAAGCTTTACGTTAATGGAAAGATGGAGGTCTTCAATAACGATCCAAGAACGATGAACGGAGATCCTTAGCAGCTGATCCTCAAGTGTGAAGCACTCCACCGGTATCCACCAAGAAAACGATGTAATGAAGGAGGAGGGGATGGAGAGAATTAGGGTTTTGTAAATCTTTTTGGTTGAGGCAAAAATAGGGTTTATAATAGTATATTTATAGGCAAAATTTTCAGCTGAAAATTTTCCCATAAAATATTATTATTATTCTCACTAATAATTAAAACACCTTTTAATTATTAATCCTTTTTCTAAACTCTTTAGAAATAATTCTCTCACTTGATTTAATTTCCAAAAATTAAATTCTTAATTAATAATATTAAGAACCTTTTCTTAATTAATTTATAATCAATTAAATCTCATTTAATCAATTATTAAATTTGCCAATTAATTATTTATTTCATAAATAAATAATTATTAGCCATTATTAATTAATTCCTCCACCATTAAATCATTCTCTTTTATGGTGTGAACCTGTAGGTTCAATATTAAGCCGGTTGTAGAAATAAATAATAATAAACTATTTTATCATTATTTATATAAATTCTCTAATTCATTAAATATGATTAATTAATTAATCATATTTATTCTACATCGTGAGGGATACTTCTCAGCATATCGCGACTATCCGGATAATACGAATTCACTACTTAGAATACCAAGAACCTATTCAGTGAGTAGTTACCGTACAATTAATTCCTTCTACCCTGCAATGTAACAATTAAATACAAGGCATGGAACTTGTGTCAAGCCTATCTTATTTAATCACTTGCTTTCCCATTCACTATGCTTAGTTCTATTTAATGTAAATTAGAAACTCCTTTCTAATTTCATTCACTCTGGCCAGAGATTCCTGAACTAACATAAGTGGATCAATATTGAACATTCTCTTCCTACACTGGAAGGGGTAGATCCTTTATTGATCATACACTATCTTCGTGTACAAATTCCTATACCCAGTAGAGCCCTTATAATTGTCCCTTGAGACTAAGAACTAAACCAAAGCATAGTTCAGTGTACACAAGATGACTATGATGACCTCAAGTCTAAGGATACTTGTACAACTATCACTATGTGAACAACTGCTGACACGTGAGTGAACTCAGTATAAACCAAAAATAGTTTATATAAGTTCAACAATGATCGTTAATTAATATGACCATACTGTATAACAAAGTAGTTATTATTAGAGTTCTCACCAGGCTTTGGGGTCTGATGTGCAAACATCATTTGCACTCCATATTTTTCAAAAATGACACCATCAAACCGACTAGCTTCCCAGTGGTGAACACAATAAAATCTCGTAGGTTGAGTTCAATATTTGCTGGAATTTTATTGAGACCAAAGAACCTTTTGTCATATTTGGAAAATAACATGTAAACACTATATCCAAAGGGAAACAGCAGATAACAACATCGAGAATGTGTTTGCCAAAGCATGCCACGAAAGAATATGGAATATCCTGCATCAAAAGTGAAAACATATTTATCCTATGTATTCTTGTTATGTAAATAGAAGTTTTGCCCGATTAAAGCATTTTACAAGTTTATAAGAAAATAACTTACAACTAAGCCATCATAGATTGTATTATCATTAGCTTCAACTAAAATTTTCCATCCAGCTCCAACAACATTGGCTGATCATGTTTGTAAAAAGTATAATTACAATCATGACTTAAAACAATGCAATGTTCAGCCATATAGTGAAGAGCATATTAGAGTTTTACCTTGCTTGGCCACATAGAATTTCGGTTTTTCAGGTATGATATACTCTATTTCACATCCCGTCTTATCAAAAATGTGACCCCGAAAATTTCCTTCACCTTTATAGCAGAGAAGAAGTTTACAACCAATGCCTTTTTTTGAACAAATTATTGAGTTCCCCAACTCCAGTTAAGCTTTCCCTGTTTTTCTCATAAGAGAATTGTAGATGTTGGCCACTTGGTAGCATTATTAATCCATTACCAGGAAGATTTTTGCCATATATAGAAAAAATGGAGAGTGGTAATTTCTGAAGGCATAAGCAATGACTTATTCATTTACTCAATTATCAAAGTCAGTACATGTATTGGGACAATTGAGTAAGTTATTTACCAATTTATCCATGAGAGGTTGCATTGTGGCATCAACCTGAATGATGAATGCTGGAATTTTATCAGGCTCCCAGTTTTGCTGTTGAGATGGAATAATATACATAAGTATAATTAGCAACTACAAATTATTAAGTCTAATTGGCCAATTAGCGAGACCTGTGCAATGCAACAATTGTAATTTTATTATTTTTTTGGCTTCTAATCCAAGCACAATCATTTTGTTAATGGATTACAGAATATTGTAGTAGCTCTTGCAACTGTGAATCAGGTCAGATGCAAAGTTCAGGCGCAATGCTAAACATCTCTTAATACAATCATGACAGATACTATTACAATCAATATAACAGACTTAAATATCAATATTGAATGTCCCAGTAGTAAACCAATATAATCAAATCACAACATACACTGCTAGCCAAAACAGATTAAGACTACCAACCACATACTTAAAAGATTTGGACTGATTTTTTACCATATAAGTTAACATAAAATATGGCAATACTATATGAAATAATACCCAATATGAATCAATACACAATGTTATCATGAGATTACATTGTCAATCCTAAACTAATCTTAATAACTATTTTCATAGAATCATCAATGTAGGCTATTCACCATACTTATTTGTATATAAACATGAGCAGGATTGAACAAATCGAAGACAATGAACATCTATTAGAGATTGATATTGAATCATCACATTCCTAATTGAAGGATAGAGTAGATACATTCCTCCATGACAACTGTTGAATGATCAGATGGTAAAGTTTTCATCTGATACTCTGTGCATAATTGAATTGCGGTTTAGTTGTAGTATTCACTTTGAATAGGGCTTTGCATGCAAGGGTTTATTTTGATCAAGATACCAAAAACTATTGAACCACAAAAAAGTCAAACAACACGCATCTCTATGTGTAATTATGATTTATGTTTATTTAGTTGGAAAGATGTAATAAAATAATTATAAGTTATTACATAATTATAAATATTAAGTAAGATTACATAATTTAGTTACATAATTATGAATATGTTTAAATTTAAAAAAAATATTTAAAAGAGCAAGTAAATATTATTTATCTACTAACAAAAAAACATTTATTATTCTTAGAACAATATGCTGCAATATTATCATAAAAGTTAATAATTCATGAATATTTTTTTCCCAATAAGTTTATTTGATTAAATATGTCCTTATTACGGATTATAAACAATACTATTTATTCGAGATTTTTAATTTCTTAATATTATGTTATTAAGTTTTAAGTTTTGTATTTTACGCCATTATATCTTCACAATACATAGTTCTAATAACTAGAATCTGTAATAGAGTATTATGTGTCATTTTGTTATACATGTTCACTCATCTTCCTATGCTAAATTAGCATTAGCTTCCAAAATACAATTGATATCATTTTTTATTCTTTGCCGGATTATATATCTTTTTGTAATAAGATGCTTTATAAGTGTAATTTGATTAAAAATAATAATAGACGTCTAAAACAAACATAGATATTTCAATTAATTATTGATCAACAAATTATTTTGAACTAAGACATTGTTATCAAATGTTCGTACATATTTTTTTTATCGTAGGTAACCCGCAGCCGCTATCCTTAGGGTGCGCACTGGGTAAACCCTACCGGCTCACATAATAGCCTGCAAACCACGTGAACTAAGGTAAACCGCATTTAAGCGACATGCTCTGGTTTAGGAGACATAATCATAAATTCTTCTCCCGTGGGATTTGATGTAAACTATCGTTTACAGAATTTTTGAGACTTAATATGCTCTTACTACGGATTACATACATTACTACGTATTCGAGCTAATCAATATGTAGAATATTTTTCAGGCAAAGTTTTAACTTTTATTTTCTACGCCATAATATCAACACAATATTATGCCCATATAAGAATAACAAAAAAAAACTGTTGTTCTTTTTAGAACACTATGATGCAATCTTAACATAGAAGTTGACAATTCGTGTTTTTTTCACAAAAAGTTTATTTGACTGAATATGCCCTTATTACGGATTATAAACATTACCATTTATTCAAGATTTTTAATTTCTTAATATTCTGTTATTAAATTTTAAATTTTGTATTTAACGACATAATATCCTCACAATACACATTACTAAGGGCCATCGACTTTAATAGATTATTATGTGTTTTTTTGTTATATATGTTCACTCATCTTCCCATACTAAATTTGCAATAGCTTCCAAAATATAATTGGTATCGTTTTCTTTATTTGGAGCCGGATTTTATATATTTTTACAATTTGATTTTTTGTAATTGTAATTGGATTAAAAATAATAATATACGTCTAAGACAAACATAGATATTTCAATTAATTATTGATCAACAAATTATTTTGAAATAAAATATTGTTATGAAATTTTGGTACATATTAAACTCTCAACTGCAGATTTTTTAAGATTTAATATGCTCTTACTACGGATTACAAACATTACTACTTATTCGAGCTAATTAATATGTAGAATTTTTTCTTACGCAGTTTTAACTTTTGTATTTTACGCTATAATATCATCACAATACAAATTACTAATAACCATTGACTTTAATAGATATGCATAATCTGAATGTGACGACCTCAATCTCGGGATTAGGAAATGAGGACTCACACACCATAATATCAACATATATATTAACCTCCGATTAACTACTAATAGGATCTACACATGATTAAGTTTGAGACAAGATTACAACTATCAACCAAAATAAATATATTACAACCCAAAATATTAATGAATTCAATTTCATTCAATTCCTAAATGGACCCGACAGATAACCCATTGTATCTGAACCAACTTAAAAAATCCTTCCATCTACTACGCATGCTCACACTCACTACTACCTGCTCTGGCATCTGGAAACCTATAACATGGTAGGGACTGCCAGAAACGCTCATGCGAGCAGAACGCCTAAGTCTGGCCATCTTCTTTCTTAACTGCCATGGTTAGAGCAAAGCAAATATAAATGAGTACAAAAGTTCAGCAACTACATAACATTTCTATAAAGAAATAATAATAACCATAGCAAAATCTGAGGCATTCTACTTTTAAATCTCTATGTGGCAGATTTCTATCTTTGGCTATACAAAGGTTATGAAGAAAAGTTTGGGCTTTCAAGAATCAAGGATCAAGATAGGGTGAAAGCCGACATTCATCGTAATTCAATAGCAGAAATCATATCAGAAAAGCATAATAATATCATGGAACAAGATATATGGTATCATGACATCATTATTCAAATCAAAACATTTTAACCAAATCATTGCTCAAAAACATTTTATGACGCTACGGATTACAGCCGGTGATCAGCCGCGAAGTAATCCTGAACCTCGCTGGGTTCCAAACAATATTGGTGGGATCACGAGGCAACTTTTAAGCCTCAAATAATAAGTGTGGAAAGGACATGCGTCTTAGTACATATCCACTATTCTCAAGAAAATTTTTTGCCCCCTTTTGGCAATTCAAATTTTAAAAACTTTGCATTTTTATAAGAATTAGATGCCAGAAAGAATAACATTTCAAAAGTTCTTAAGGCATGAAAGAATCATATCAATCTTGAAAGGATTCCAAACAATAAGAATATGATCAACAATCAGAGGATTAGGATTACGAGATTTTTGTCAAAAGAAGAACTATCCTCATACTAGAGGGGTCGTCAAGGATGAATATCAATGATTCAACAACTAAGGAAGAAGTATTGAAAAAGAGTTATAATGATAATCAACAAAGGTAGGGGTGTCTGATATCAAGTGTAGTTAATGGCGTACATCCAGTTACAAAGTTTGTATATGGAAATAAAGGATACTTATCAAATAAATGTAGTTCAAGGAATTTGAATTATAAGTAATGGTCAATATAGGAAATTATTGAAGCAATACTAGAAATCAAGTTCGAGGTATTCAAAAGAATTAATCATCAAGGCAAAGGTATTCAAGAGAATTAATCAACAAGGCAAAGGTATTCAAGTTAATGAAGAATATAGGTTACTCAAGACATTTCATATAGGGAATTCATAAAGGTTCTCTTAGGGTTTACGAGATCATAGGGTGACAAAGGAAATAGGCAATATAATCGGGTATGAATCAATCAAGTGGTTGTAAACGGTCGAACAGGATTCAATAACAAGTTACATAAGAATCAATATTCGGGTTTCTCAGAAATCATTAACAGGTTTATCACAAGTATAAAACGAATCACTACTTTATCATGGCATTAGCAATATCAATTCATAAGACAAGGCAGAGTTACTTGTCTTAAATCGCTTTCCTGCTTTACTGAGATTGAAACTGAACTACTGAAGCTGAACTACTGCCACCTAAGTTTCCTTTCCCTTTTCTAGCCTGAAGTCCTCCACTATTTGAATCTACAATCCTGAATGCTTCATCTATCTGAATCTACAATCCAAAACATAATCCCTAATTAGATACTTATTCGCACTTGACGTTCCCTGAACTTCTAACGATTATCCCAACTCGCATTAAAGCTTAACTTATATACACGAGTATAATCACAGAATATTCACATAACACTTAGTAGTATATACTTATATACTTAGCTCGTATATTCAAGCATAATCATAAAGTACTCATATAACACATAGCGAGTATATACTTGTATACTTAAATCTATATCTTAACAAAACAATCACGATCTAAATAACTCGACAACCAAACAATTATTCCTTCATTTTTAACTATAAAATTCGAACCAAAACAAATGGTACCAAGCCAAGAAATCAACATGCAACCACGTAACTTGACATGCAACTAACCAATCATCTTTTAAAAACCAAATAAATCTTACACAACCATATAATTAGACTCTAAAATCAAATTGACCAAACAACTTGAATCAACCCTTTTTATTATCATATACCATTCGGCTTTTTCAATAAAACACAAACAATTTATCAAATATCGACATGCAAGGTTCCATTTACAATTTAAACCTATTTTAATCCATTCCAAACAAGAACAACACTTCTTGAAATCATTTCTTTTAAATCAAAAACCGAACCAAAACATTATTTTTGAACAAAATCTTAACATGCATAAATCCAATCATTTATTCCTTTGAAAACCGAATAAAATCCATGCTTTTAATAATTAAAACTTAAGTTATTCAGACTTATCTACTCACATATCAAATATAAACCAAATTCTATTTCCAAATTAAACAATAACCCAATTAACAACAAAATAACTTGTAGAATCGACATGCAATAAATCAACTCAACATGCAATACTCTAAATCACAAATTTAACTTAAAACTCATGATCTAATCATTTAACCCATCTTCTTTCCAAACCAAATAAAATATAACTTGATTACACTTAGGACTTTACATGCATGCAAGGAAACCAACTCAAAAACAAAGGTTTATATATATCATCAAAACTAATCGAACATTAATACCCTTTTGCAAAACTCATTCATTCGAACCAAAAACCAAATCTTTGAACCAAAACCCTTTGTAAACTTTGAATTAAAATCAAAACCCACCTTTTTAATAGCAAAAGTAGAACCTATCTCCAAAATAAATCAAGAAAATCACATAACTTATGTATTATACTCTCTCTTAAGGTCATACACTAAGAAATTGTATTTTCTTAGATATAACCAAGAGATGTTGATGCAAAAACTTTCTTAAACGCTTACATGCAAAGAGTATATGGATAGAGAATTGAAAATGATAAAGATTAATGGCATTATCTTTGAATTCTGAGTAGATTTTGGTGTTGCATGTAGGATAGAGAAAGAGAGAGAGTTCGGGTGAGAAAGAAAAGAAAAGAAGAGAGGGAGAGAGAGAGCCGAGAGAGAGGAATGAGAGAGGGGAGAGAAGGAAAAGAAATGAGATGAGTGAAGTGGTGAGTGAAATGACAAGCTTTTAAATTGATTCTCCCATGTGCAAAGTTAGTGGATTTTGGAATTTACCAATCTATCCTTCTCCTACTACTAGCACAGAATGCATGCAAGGCTAGAGTGGTAATTTGGTTAAGTTGAAATGAGATAGTGGGGTGATTAATGACACAACTACCCTTCTCTTATATTGTGAGTGGAAATGCATGTAAGGGTAATTAGGTAATCTAATAATTATTAATCTAATTAATTACAAAGAATACATTTTATAAATAAAACCATAAATCTATAAATTACACGAGTGACATCATAAAATAGCTTAGAATTTTAGGAATTTAATAAAATCAAATTCGAAATTTATAAATAAAAATAATTTTAAAAGCTATTTTTCTTAAAGAATAAAAATGCATTGATAACCTATATAAATAACAATTAATGCACTTCTTATTTTCTAAAATTCCAAATAATATCTTACGAGCATATAATCAAATAATCATGCACCTTAACATAGTTTCATATATCACGTATCGTAATGAAATATACTTAATTATAAAATTTTCCTTTTTACTAATATTCATTCTTCGCGTAACGGGTCGCGTCTGACGCTGAGCGTTTTCAACTACACTTCACGATCATTCTCTTTATACCAGCTGACACGTCAAACTAGAATATAATATTTATTTAAATATTTCCATTCTCACATAATAACACATAATTCACATAATTACACTTTACTCGCATAATTAATTCGCGAAAATTCCCAGTCGTTACACTGAAATTATTAATAAATTAAAATGTGTAATCGACTCACTTAGGTTTTCACTGTATGGGTATATCAATATGATATGTTATATTATAATAATAAATTTCTCATATCTACTGAATGCATTTGCTTAGCTTTGTCTACGTCAATCATTTTGTTTATAAAATAAGATTCTTGACCGACTTGCATAAGTAATTACCAAGTTATAAATCAATGTATCATTATGCTTTAGATCAAATTTGCAAAATGAATTGATTAAATTTCCTATTATGAACTTCTAAGGTTGAAAAATATATTGTATGTGTACTTGATACTAATTAATTATGTAGGATTTTAGGTCTACTTAACACTTAATTCCTTTTTTATTCAATAATAGGACAATGATATTCAATAATCGGCAATCATTATGTTCACGATTCTGTGTATAATATGATTTTTTATACTATCAATGCAACATCTAATAATATAATTTATAAAATCATCTAAAGAAAATTAACAATTAAAATATACATATTTTGGTACAATCACATATGCACAAGTATCATACTCTCACTCCATGATTGACTTTATATATTTCAAAGTAACTAACTTTATTCCAGATTAATAGCCTGACATATCACATATAACAACTTTGATGGCATAAAACATGTAATATGATCATATCTCTAAATTAAAGTTGTAGATATGCATCTAAATTTTTTTCATATCATTTTGTTTTAGTTCCAATATTATCATAGCTGTTCCTGTATTATAACTCAGAGCTGCATAAGAAACGTTGCATACCATATCTTGCAAGCATCATGGGTTAGTATTCTGCATACAATTTGTATTACATGGTGAACGATTATGAAATATGGAGTTTACTACTATGTTATCTTTTAATATAGATTTCAAAATTCAATTCTTTCAGCCCCATTTATAGTTCATTCGCTTTCTTCACTGGACATTCACAGCCAAAACTTGAGGATGCGAGTTCGAGTCACAAGATTGTGGCATACTAATAATAGAGAAGGAGTCTTTGTTGGATGTAATTTGATTCTTTTAGACCCTCAGGTAATTCATGTTTAAAACAGATTATTTTACGTTGTCACGTTTATAGTTCTGAGTATACAATTGTACCCTACATGTTTTCCTATTTGTAAGAATGATCATATGCAGGCTTTTGTTAAAGCTGATATATGGAACTCTCTTGACAACACTATAGTTGAGGGTCAGATGTTTGAAATAACAAATTTCATTACTACCCATGCATCTGGTATCTTGAGGCATATTCGTTTTGCGCTAAAAATTGTTTTCACACCTTTAACCACAGTCCAAACTATGTATCCAAATGACTTAGACCATATTTTCATAGAGAGACAGAATTTTGAATTTATCAGTTTACCTCAGTTGGCTATAAATCCTGAATCTTATGCTCTCGATAGGACATTCGCCATAGGTATTAATAAATTTCATATGCTTCATACTAACACAACAATGTAAAAAGTCCATTTGTTTTAACTATGTGACATTTTCCTTTATAAGATATCATTGGAGTTGTTGATCTCCAGCCAAGGGTGAACATTGAAACAATATTTGGAGTTCAGCCTCTTATACGATTCAATGTTACTCAAGGACCAGAGTAAGAATTAAGTTACACGTTAAAAAAATTTATTGAACTAATTTATCTACTTAAATTTAAATTTTTTTCGTTCCTATTTATTTTGTTACAAGGGTTTCTTTTAAAGTGGATATATCGGGTGCATTGACTGAAAGTATGACTTCACTGTACGAAGATGGGGAAGAGACACCGATCATTATTGTTCTGTCAAGTGCCAAAGTTATCCTGTACAAAGGTAAAATTTATGTAATTAAGATAGTTTATTATATTATTTAGTTAGACAAGTACATTGTACGTTTGTAACATGTTTGTTTTGGTTGTAAGGCATCCCTATTATCACTAATACTCCGACCTCCAAATTCTATATTAACCCGGGAGTCTAGGAGGTTTTTAACTTTAGGCATTGGTATGTGTAAAAAGATTCTTTTAAAAATTTTGTACTTTAACTGTTTTTGGGTATAAATGTCTTAATACATTTATATGTATTATATGCTTGAGGGAATGGGATATAATGGTGCCGATAGTGATTGATGAATAAAATAAGGTTAATATAGCATTTATTTGCGAAGTAATGTACTTTAAGATTGAACACGAGTTAGTAAATATATGAAATTATGAAATTAAATATTATAACTTATTTATTACTTTTTTCGTTACAAGAGGAAAGATTTAAAGGTGATTTTTGATATCTGGAAAGAGAATGCATTGCATGGATGTCGCATCAAAGAAAACTTTTTATTTCAATCAGAATTTTTGTTAAGGATATCAAAATAAGTTTTAGAGATAAGTCATTTTTTATGTTTAGTTCTGTTTTGTTGCAAAACTTAAAAAAAAATTGTTGGATTTTTAAATGGTTTGAATGTACATCGTTAATGATTTTTGTTTATTGTACTACTTCATTTGCCTTATTATCATCCTGTGCATTTTCAGCATTTTGTACTGCATCTTCTATATTCAAATCAACCGGCTCTTCATTCTTCGTATGACTATCTAACACATCATGTTTGTTCTACGTTTAACTATGTAAATGGATTGCTCAAATCCCTGATTGTAACATATGATGCTCAATATTCTCTCAACGTTTAACTGTATAAACGTAGTACATGTTTTTAGATATTATTGAAAGAAAATCATGGGATACGAGATACACACCAAAGCAGACGTAATCACGTCTGTTTGTCCTCTATTTTTGGTAATATAACTAAAAAAATGGTAACATCAAATTGACGAAATAAAAGTCTAAGTAAAATTAAAAGAAAAATGTTTGTCATATTTTGTCTTAATTATCGTACCTGTTAAGCTTTTTATTTTTTCAATAGATGTTTAGTAGGAAATCGGTACCGAAAATATTGTACTAGACGACCTAGGGTAATTTTAAGGTCGTATACATTGTTATACCACGTTAACTTATTCTAATTATTTTTAGAATATTGGATTACTTATGTAGAACCCAAATCCTAACAAACTCATATTTAAAGATTCGCTAACTGGATTAACATCAATCATGTACCTAAATCCATGGTTGACATACTAATCCTCTTACATATATGGTTAACATATGTTCTATGAGTGTTTAAATTATTTAGCCCTTTAACAATTATTTGGTTGTTGTTAATCTTTCTCATGGCTGACATGGAAAATAATCTTGCCTCAATTGATAGCACTATGATTGATTGGAGGGTTCGTGTACGTATTACTCAAATATGGCCTTCATTTTTTTGCATTCAACAATTCCTAGGTGTTAATCTAATTTTGCTTATAAAAGCACCAAATGTTGATAACTGCCTGTTCTATAATGTGTAGTTAAATAACTGCAAGTTATTTACCTAAAACTTTGGTAAATGCAAGTCTCTATATCTCTCATCATAAGCACTGATCTGGGAGTGAGTCTTTGACAACCAATATTTTCTCCCCAATTCATCATCAAAATACTCCCAAATGTACAAATTTATGACCAAATGTAAACAGGTTCAAATATGAAACACAAAAAGACTTTTATAACGAAATGTATTTCGGGAATTCCCTTGAATACTATCACTCAAAGTACCATGACACAAACGCATAAACCATTCGTATCTTATTGATATCATGCAAGTAAAATATTAAGTGCGTATGATTTTACATCGAAACTATCATCAATATCAATTACTTCTTCAGAACATGAAGGAAACATGAAATCTTCAAAGCAGTATGTTCCACAACAACGACGAAGGTGATTCATGCATGCCATATCATAAACAGAAATCTGAAAGTCTGAATTATCGCAATATTTAAAAAACATAATATAACCCTTACGTACAACATACTTCTGTAAAAACTGATTCATCCCATAAATCTTCTTCTCCGCAAAACAGAATTTAAATTTTGCACTCATCCTACCACCGAGAAAAATCTTTAAGGTATTGGCAAGTTTTGTACCATGATGACAGTAAAACACATGTGGTACTTCCTGCATATTAAGGTTATCAATTCTCGCAAGACCTCATTTTAGTGATTGACTCCTTATAAAACAAGAACAAAGTACAAACATACCAGTTCCCCGAACTGTAATGTATGATTTGTAATAACCTTAAAAAACTTTGGCATAATGCTGAATATCATCTGCCTCACCTGTTCAAATGTAACATGGGAAACAATTTCAAAATCTCAGGTTTTTAAATAGACTGTTAATGACAAGATACCTCCATAAGCTCCATCTTTTGGAATGACAGATTCATCAAAAGATATATTTTAAACTTTAGTGCTTCGTCAGTATGGTAGAGAGCAATGGTATCACCAATTTTAATTTTTGTATCTTGAATGAATCAATTCCACTCATTAGTAAAAAGGACTGCGTTAGGAACCCATTTTACATGTATAATCCATTCTTGATCCTCAAAACAAAATGTAATGACTGGAGACTTTTCATATAACCCAAATTTGTCGCAAGTATCTGAATTGATAACCTAGAAGGTACAAAACTATTAGAGATAACACATTAAAAAAATGACAATGTTTTAAAATAAATTTTGAAATATGGACATCTATTTGTTACCTCTGTGAATGATGTGCCCAATAAATGTTTGCCTTCAATAAATATGTGCTAAACAGTTCAGAAATTAGTTGTAGCATTATAACAAAAAGTGGTACTCAGTCTTTCTAGCTCAGTATCAGTCCAGGTCAAGTCAGAATCCCATTCCACTTATGTATATTTCATTTCCACCCCATACGGATTATATACTTGAAATTTGAACTGCACTCCCCCTTTATATTCTAGTAGAACCATGTGGTAGGGCTTCATTAAGTAGAAATTCATCATATCAGACATATTTTGGATGCTCTTAGAGTTTCTCGGATGTTTTCCCGTCCAAACAATATTCAAGGGTCCTAACAACTTAACCTCACCAGGAAGGTGACTACCATAGTTTACATAAAATGGCAATGGCAGAAACTGCATAATTTGAACAAAGTAAGCAAAATAAATACTCTTATATATAACAATTATAATTATCACATAATGAGCAATTGAACTTTAACAAAGTACTGAGCTACATTCTAATACATACCAATTCCCCCTTTCTGTAAAAATCACCCATATTTGTACAAACAAAACATATCTGAACTTCATTTAGATCCATTTCTGCATCAATTTATATTCAACGATCAATCTAACATCAAATTATTATTCTAACAATGAGAATATGTAAAAGAGAATTGAACAACTTACTTCTTTCAGAATGTACCCCCGATGAAATGGTATGTATTAGTTATAGTACTGAATCCAGCACTTCAAGCTCTAAGCATAAATTCCTTGAATTAGCTTCAAATTGAAAGAGAGAGTGTGTGAATTATGAATTGTAAGTGAGTTTTGTCTGTTTCAAATTGAAAGAGAGCGTGTATGAATTGTAAGTGAGCTATGCTGATTTACTTTTTCTTTTTGTTTTTGGAATATGTTTGTGTATTATACAACTATTTTGTCCATCCTAAAAACCTACTTTTAAATATTAAATTCATATTATACTTTTCCTTATAAATTGTATGGAAATATGAATGCTATATTAACGTATTTTAATTAAAATCAAATAATTTTATAATTATGTTTTATATCAATACAGTACATAAGTTTGGAAAATCTTTAATAACTTGCCGCTGTACATACTTTTTTAGATGCAAAATATGGGATGTCATCTAAGAATGAATGTGACTATTGTATTGTATGTATATCTTTTTTTCATTAAATTAAATCATATTATTTAATTTTGGTATTGTCTAAACTATTCATGGAAATATTATTTGACAGGCTTTTACCTAAACTCGACTCCATTATATTTCAGTGAAAAATAAATTATTCAAATGGTTAAAAAAATGGTAAAAATATTTATTTTGTGTGAATCGTAAAAATTTAAATTTTTTTTGCTAGCACGCGTAACGCGCGGGCAAGGGTCCCTAGTAGATAGCAATAGATGCTATGGCACGATGCTCTACCTCACAGGAATATCGAGAAATAGGTTTTTTGTTTCTTAGACTTTCATGTGATATGAGAAAATTTAAGTAAAAAAATATAACACGTGATAGACTTACAATAATCAATACAAGTAGCCCAATAATGTAGTTCAAATAAAATCACTAAAAATTTGTAATTTGATATGATTATTCGCTCCCTAATAAAATTCTCTAACCACCAGTGTCATTAACATTATGAAAAATATGTTGAAATGTAATCAAATGAGGCTGATGTATATACAGACTGAGAGAGACTGAACATCGTAGGCCAAAATAAGCATGAGATTGGTTAAAAAATTAAACTTTCCATCAAGAGAATGATAGAGCTGGAATCAAATCACTATGAGAAGAAAAAAAGTTTGATATTTAAAGATAAGGGTGCGGAGGCTTTGGATGAAAGATTAAAAGAAATTCGAGGAATAGCTCATTTGTGAATATTTTTTGACTAAAAAATATACCTGTAGAAAGAAAACTCACCTAAATGCCTAAAAAGTACTAAGGCACAAGGTCTTTATTTCCAAACTCAGGTGTGCTTTGAGGTGATTTATGCATTATAAGTCAGTACCTGTAAGAATAACATCGTCGACATAAACTGCGTTAACACGAACCAAGTTACCAATTCGTTGAATAAACAAGCTGTAATCATTTTTGGACTAAAGATAATCTTGATCTTTAAGACTAAACAACAATTTAGTAAACCATTCACGAGAGGCTTGCTTAAGCTCATAAATGGATTTTCTCATACAACTAACCTTGTTATCTGGATTTGGAACACCTTCAGGGACTTTCATAAAAACTTCTTTAAATAGATCATCATGTAGAAAAGCGTTATTGAAGTCTATTAGGTATAATAGCGAGCGTATACTAGCATCAACATCAATAAGATATTTAATGGTGGATATTTTAACCACAAGAGATAATGTTTCTTCGTAATTAATGCAATAATGTTGATTAAAAGCTTTTGGCAAAGAGGTGTGCCTTAAAGATTTAAAAGAACCATCTGATTTGAGTTTTACCTTAAAATCCCATTTCGAGCCAATAGTTTTTTAGCTTAGGAAGATCACCAAGATCCTAGGTGTGATTGGAATTCAAAGCATCAATTTATTTGGACATGGCTTCAATCCATGAAGGATGATTGGAAACTTGAGTAAAATTGGATGGTTCTCTAATGTCACAAACCTTAGCATTTGTCTTTTCTGAGAAACCTGTAAAATATCATACTGAACAAGATCACACCAGTGAGAAGTAGACTGTATAACAGTATTGCAGACAAATTCATTCAGATATGAGGGTTTTTATTTACTATAGTGGATTGTCTTAATGGTGCAGAGAGATAATAGGGTCACTAAGATCAACTAGAATATAACTAGAAGAAGAATCAAAATGAACTATATCTGAAAATGATTGTGTAATATTAGTGCTAGCAGGAGAATAATGACCAATATTAGTATTATTAGGAACATCAGGATTCTGATCAATATCCAAATAATCAAAGAAGTTATCAAAAGATTCAGTGTTAAAAGGGGAAATGTTAGATATTAAGTGCAGTGAAATATAACACGGGAGGGGGGGTGAATGTGTTTAATTGATTTTAATTATTTATGAAAGTGTTTGGATTATAATTGAACAAAGCAAATATGAACTTGTAGTGATAAAATATTAGGAAAATGAATTTTTTCGTCACCCAACTTATTGTGTGTTTAGAAACTTACCACTCAACTATAAATTTTTTTTGTTTTACTCACTAATGTTAGGTTCGGCTTTTTTTTAGTCACTAACGTTAGGTTCAGATTTGATTATTAGTATTTTGTCAATTTTCTATAGCATTATTAAAATATAGTGATAAATAGTACAAAAAGTGTCATATGTGTCTTATAAGAATGCTAATATGTGTTTGAGTTTGCTAGATGCATATGGAGGAGTCGTATAATGTCTGAATTATATACCTATGTTTTAGGAAGGACTTGTATTGTTTTGAACATCTTGTCGGAACAAATGTATATATATTGTAAACAGACGCATAAAATCGGTTCATATATGTCTGCTACTTTTTAGGTAGGGTACTAAACTCAAAACCAAAATTATTAGGAAGAGGCATCCCAATCCGTACTAAAATTATTGGGAAATAAAAAATAAAAAATTCAATATAATCAAATTAGCAAACTGATCATAAAGTACTAAAAATATTAAAAAATTACATATCAATATTTTACCAAACGACACTTTCAAAAATCCAATGAAATCACTAATCATAGCTCCTTCATGCAACTCTTACTGACCCAAAATCATAACTATAAACCCATCCATTCTAATAGTATTGGAAAACAAGTATATATATAAACACAAAAATAGAATAATGTTGTAATAATGTGAATTTGGTATTAAATCAAAAAACTCTCACAAGATATTTTTCTTACAAACATAGTTTTATAACTTATTTTTAAGATTTTTTTGTATATAAAAATTTAAACGTTAAATTATTATTCAGAAAAAAAATTAAAATAATTCATTAAACTACATCTTTAATGAGCCTTAAAATGTTTGTCAAACTCTCATCACCAAGGTAAACGTGGTGGGGACATATAGAGTACTATATATAAAGATATAGACATATCTAAAAATTTTAAAATATTATAGACTACCCCCATATTTTAAAAATGCTACAAAAAATTGATATAATGCTAATAATCAATCCGAACCTAAAATTAGTGACTAAAAACCAATATGAACCTAACATTAGTGAGTAGAAGAAAAATAATAATAGTTGAATGGTAAGTTCCTAAAAACTTGATAAGTTGGGTGACGCAAAAATCCATTTTCCCTAAAATATTTAACTGCAAATACACAAACAAATTATCAAAAACTCACTTGATTATATTAATCAAATTTGTTTTGCTACAAATCTGTGTTCTTAAAGATAAGAACTCTGCTACAATTCTTGAGAGAGAGAATTCAAGATTTTTGTAGATCTATTTGATACTTCTAAATAAAGGACCCGTGAATGCTTTATAGAGTAGCATGCACGGGTAAAGCATGCACGGGTTTACATAACTTGCACTAAAATAGACTGACACGGTTTCTAAAGCCACTTTGTACATTTTTCATTTCCAGTGTTAGTAAATCTTGTACATAATTTTTTGGTCTGTGAGCCTCCTTTTTCAAGTGAATCTTGACCCTTGATCTTGAATTCTTAAAGCTGCATTTGTAGTCTGTCCAATTCAGTGATATAATTGTTTGTTGACTGATAATCTTGAATATTTAATTTGTCTGCATTCTAAATATGAGATGGTTTGTCGAGTTCTCTTTTGTTCTGTAGAGATGTCACATATCGAGAAATATAATGACTTATCGATATCTTGTGTTCTCTACATGTGTTAATGACTTGTCGAGGTCTCCAGTCCTCTACAAGTACAATGACTTGTCGATATCTCTAGTTCTCTACATAGGCTTTTGACTTGTCGATATCTCTAGTTCTCTACATGAAGATTTGGATTATCAATATCTCAAGATCTCTACATGAAGAAATGACTTGTCGATATCTCCAGTTCTCTATATGTTTTTTTTACTTGTCGATATCTGAGATCTTTACATGTATATTGACTTATCGATATCTCTTGGGACTTTTCTATAAGCCATTTTGGACTTCTCTATATTTCTTGATCTGTGACTTGTCGATATATGACTTGGAACATTTTTTTATAGAACAGTATTATTCAAATCCAAGTTGCTACACTTCTCTCTAAGACATGATCAGGATTTGAACTTCTTCCAGAGTTTATTCCTTAGTTTGAAGGTTGTTAACAGAAAAATTCTCCAATTTAATCTACTTAACATTTTTACAGACTCAAGGAATACAATTATAAAA
The DNA here is from genome assembly GCF_009905375.1 of Apium graveolens. Classification (NCBI taxonomy): domain Eukaryota; kingdom Viridiplantae; phylum Streptophyta; class Magnoliopsida; order Apiales; family Apiaceae; genus Apium; species Apium graveolens. Next base: position 113,683,884 of record NC_133651.1, on the reverse strand, counting down.
TACAAAATTAGATTATCATACAACTTATCCTTAGGGTTGTTGATGTGACTTACTCTTGTTATGTACATGCATGTCTTGCACAACAATCTCCCCCAATTTGTGAGAAGATTACTTGTCATAACTTCATGCCTGATAACAAGACTAACCACAAACTAAAATAAAATAAAATATGTTTGATATATTTGAGATGTCATGTCTAATATGTTTCATGTTTATTCCTGAATCTCCAGTTGCTTCACACACTGTTGAGCTATCAGAATAGAATGAGTCTTCCTCAAGTTCTGATAACAGTGTTTCTGTTGAGACTCCAATACCTACTCTGGGAAAGGAAAAATTGGTGAAGAAATTTGTTAAAAAGGAAGCACCTATTCCTTGGAAGGATACTCACAGAGGTGTTGAGTGGACTAAGAAGTGGAATGAATCAGATTTTATTCCATGTTCTAAAATTCTGACAGAGCATATTGCAAAAACTGATGAGTTGCTTATAAATGCTAATTTCAAGACACAACTCAAGATCACAGCTCTGTCTACAAAACATCTTCAAGGTCTACATACTTCTACTCATGAAAAGGTTGATACACTCAGGGAACAAGCTGATAAGTTCAATCTACAGATCAAGCTTGACAAGAACAGGTATATCAGACCTATTTCTGAAAAGTTGCAGCCATTGAGAAAACTCAAGAGAAGCAACAGGCCCAAATTGTTGAGGTTCTGGCTAGTCAAGCTTCTCAGAAAGCTCAATTGGATAAAATCCAATCTTCAGTTGAACTTCTTCTTTCTCTCTTACTTCCTGATGATGCCAAAAAGAGGGAGAAGGTAGTTAAATCCAAATGCTCACCTACTCAAGAACTGAAAAAAGGATGATAAAGGTGATGACCAGGGAAACTCTGAAAAAGAGTAGAGGTCGAAGAAAAGTTCAAGGAAAATCTTCTATTCAGAACAAGTCAAGTTCTGATGCTGTGAATGCTCAAAGATTGAAGTCAAGTGGTGATAAGCAAAGTCTGATGTCAAGTTCTGATATTCTGATTCAGTCGGGATCTGAAGACTCTCAGAAGTTCTTGCAAAATTTGAAGTTAAAGGGGAAGCAGACTACTGTCTATTACGAAGATCCTAAAATCCAGACACTTGATAAGGAGATAGCAAGAAGATTATTTCTGAAACACAATCCAGGAATGGATTTAGAAACTCTCAAGGAGGAAGAAGCTAGATTTGCTGCTGAGAAGACAAATCCTAATTCTAAAGCTTCTGATGCAAAGAAACCTCCAAGGCCTAAGGAAAAAGGCATTGTGATCAAGGAAAAGTCAAATTCTGAAACTTCAAAGGTCAAGACTAGGTCACAGACTGAGAGTGATCCCAAAGATAAAGGGAAAGGAAAAATTTATGAACCAACCAAGTCACTGGACTTGAAAACTTCTCAAGCTCTGATGAAACCAGTGTGTAAAATGGTTCAAGTAACTGATGATAATCTTGTTGAAGATAAAACTGTTCAAATTCTGAAAAGAAGAAAGATAATAGAAGATTCTAAAACAACCTCTGACACTGCTCAAGTTGTTATTCAGAATAAAGAACAGGAAGGTACAGAAGAAACAACAAATTTTGATCAAGCTATCAAGACATCAACTACTGACAATGCTCAAGTTGATTTGGATAAAATGACAATTGCTGATAAGAAGAAGCTGTTATGGAAGAAAGCTACTCCAGTTGAACCAAAATCCAATCTCATGATTAATCAACTTGATACATTTGGGTTGAAAGCCAAGCAACCTAGAGATAGAGCTGGATTAGGTTCCGACGAAGAGAAGATTCAAACAGGAGTAGAGGTTACTCTAAAAGATCCTTTCATATTGACAGACAAACCATATGAACAAATCAAACAAAGGCACCTTGACAAGGTGTTGTCTGCTCCAGTTGTGATAGATGCTCCTGACAAAGAGAATCTAAAAGAGAAATTGATCTTATTTCTCAATGATGGAAGGACTTATAGATTAGCTGATACTGATGTATTAAAGAAGTCTATTAGAGAACTTCAACATATTCACTATCTTCTGGAAGTAAAATATGATGTTACAAGAAGATGGTCATAATACATTTTGAAGGCTATAAGAGATCTATTCAGATGCTCTAGTACAAAGACTTCTCATTATAGTCCAATGATTACTGAATGTGATGAAAGAGAAATTCCTATGCTGAAGAATTCTGCTAAGGTGGAAGTTATTCTGAAAGGAAGATGCTTATGTTATAATGAAAACTCTTCACATCCTAAGGTTATCAGACTTGGTGATGGAATTGAAAGAACATCCATTCAAGCTCTCAGAACAACCATTTATCAAATTGGTGATAGTAAGGAAGAAGAACTGATGCAGGTCAAAGCACAGTTAGCTAAAGTTCTGAAGAAAGCTGAAGATAATCTGATAAATGATTTTGTTAAGAATCATTATGGATTCAGATTTATTCAGTGATGTTGGTAAAGCTGGATGTTTTGTAAGTTGTAATTAATAGTCTTGTTAAACTCTTATTGCATTTGAACTTAAATGTTTTTGACATCATCAAATCTATTAACTTGTACATTCTTGCATAATTTACAAGTTGGGGGAGATTATTGGATATATTTGAGATGTCATGTCTAATATGTTTCATGTTTAGTTTTCAGATCTTAACTAACAGGAAATATCAGTACTTACTGGAATCAGGACTTACTGGAAGTCAGGACTTAAGGATATCAGGGATTAGATTATCAGAAGATAATATCAGAAGATGTATATCAGAACTTAAGTACTGGAGGACTAACAGTTAAGGAAGGAAGCTGATTCACAGGAAAGAAGATCGAGACTAATACAAGAAGAAGATATGCATGGAAAGAGTTAGAGGACTAGAAGAATTATATAAGATATCTGGTTGATATATTTTAGGAGACAGAATTATATTCCATATCAACTAGAAGTTATCTTGTAACTGTGTGTCTATATAAACACAGACATAGGTTTACTCTATAAGAGTTACAATCATCGAGAGGATCATATATTGTAACCTAGCAGCTCTCGTGATATTTGTTCATCACAGAGAGAACAGTTCTATTGTAACAGAGTTTATTATATCGAATACATCTATTTTCTGTTACTTGTGCTTTAAATCGATTTGATTGTATTCTACACTGTATTCAACCCCCTTCTACAGTGTTGTGTGACCTAACAAGTGGTATTAGAGCTCATCAGTTAACACACATACAGTAAAGATCCAAAACAATCATGTCTGAAGAAGCAAAAAATCCAACCAAGCCCGCCAAAACTGAAGAAACTCCAAAGACTCAAACCCATAGTCGATATGAGACTATCAGGGTTCCCATATTGAGACCTTCTGAGTATCCCATATGAAAAGTGAAGATGGCTATGTTTCTGGAAGCTACAGATCCAGAATACCTTGACAGAATTAATGAAGGACCACATAAACCAACCAAGCTCTCTGTTGTAGTTGCAGATCAGCCAGCAAAGACCATACCAAAGGAGAAAAGTGAATACACAGTTGAAGATATCTCATCTATTGCCAAGGATGCAAAGGTAAGGCATTTGCTGCATAGTGCCATTGATAATGTCATGTCAAATAGGTTAATTCAATGCAAGACTGCAAAGGAGATATGGGATGCTTTGGAGATAGGGTGTCAGGGAACTGATGCAATCAAGAAAAACAGGAGGACTATACTCACTCAAGAGTATGAGCACTTTGACTCGAAAAGTGATGAGTCATTAACTGACTTATATGACAGATTTGTCAAACTCTTGAATGATCTGTCACTGGTGGACAAGGAATATGACATTGAAGATTCAAATCTAAAATTCCTTTTAGCTCTTCCTGAAAGTTGAGATTTGAAAGCTACTATTATAAGAGATAACTATGCTCTTGATGAAACTACTTTTGATGAAATTTATGGAATGCTCAAGACTTATGAACTTGAGATGGATCAAAGAAGCAAGAGACATGGGAGAAAGTCAAGAACAGTTGCTCTTAATGCTGAGGAAGAATCCCCCGAAGTGGTTGTCTCAAAGAAAGGAAAAGGAAAGGCTCTCATCATAAAGTCTGATTCAGAATCATCAAGTTCTGATGATGATGATTCAGAAACTGAAAGTCTACCTGAAGTAGATGTTGATGAAGAGATGATGAAGTTGTGTGCTCTTATGGTGAAGGGTATCACAAAGATAGCCTACAGAAAATTCAGAAGAGGAAAGAAGTTTTCCAGGAAAGGTAGAAGTTCTAATAAGAAGTGCTTCATAAAAATCTGAGGGCAAAGCAGGAAAGTCTGACAAAGGAGATTACTCAAATGTCAAATGCTACAACTGTGGTGAGAAAGGCCACATATCTCCTGACTGCAAGAAAGGAAAGAGTGATAAAGTTAAGGCTCTTGTCACAAAGAAGAAAAGCTGGACAGACACCTCAGATTCTGAAGATGAGGAGAACTATGCATTGATGGCAAATACTGATAGCAGTTTTGATGCTGCTGAGTTAAAGGTACCTCAAACAACTTATGCCTTTCATACTGATGATATTACTTAGATGAGATTATATCTTAAAACCATATTTATTAGCTATAGAGATCAAAATTTAACATGTGAAAGATTAACTTCTGAAAATCTTGCTTTTAAAAAGAGGAATGATTATTTAGAAAAAGAGTTAGTTATGTTCCATCAAACTCAGAAGGATAGAGATGATGCTTTCTATGTTAGAGATGAAGTGCTAAAAAGGAATAAATCTCTAAAAACTGAGTTAGAAAAGGAGGGAGAGATTATCAGGACTTGGACTAACTCTGGCAGAGCAACTCAGGATATACTAAGTAGTGGAAACTAGAAAGAGGGCTTAGGTTATGGGGATGAGAAAAGTGAAAAAGGAACTGAACAAGTTAAGCCAATTATTGTTAAACAGACTACTAAGCCAAAGGTAAATCCTGTTAAATTTGTAGCTAAAAGTGTAAAGTCTGATTCTGAAAAGATGAAAGATATTGAGACAGAAGTGATAGCAGAGTCAACTTCTGACAAATTAGAACAGGATAAACCAACTGAAGTTAACATAGGCTTAATGACGAAGAAGCAGCTTAAACATAAGCTGACAGAGATTACTAGTGTAAACAAGGTAAAGGTAGCTAGGAAAAATAGGAATGGAAAGGAAGGTGTGAATAAAAGTAACAATTATATGCCTGTTCCTAATGCTCCTAGAAAGAAATGCTATAACTGTGGAAACTCTAACCATCTGGCTTCTTTTTGCAGGAAGAATAAGAATATAAACTCCTTACCTTCTAAGTCAGGAGTTAAGAGTAAGTCTGTTAGATTTAAGCCACAAAATCATTGTTTTCATTGTGGTAGTATATGGCATTCCATTTATACTTTTAAGGAATATCATAGTTTGTACTATGATTATTATCAGATAAAACCTTCTTTGAAGAAAGTTGCTATAATTCCTTCTAGTGTAAAGTATGATGCAAACTCTGATACTGTTAATACTGAAAAGAAAATTTTTAGCATAAACTCTGATGTTAAATCCGCTGCAAATGTTAACAAATTTAAAAAGGCCAATGGATCCAAGCAAGTCTGGGTCCTTAAAACTAACCATTAGTGGTCTTTCTGATTGCAGGGCAACATGAAGAACATCCTAGTTCTGGACAGTGGATGTTCAGGACATATGACTGGAAATAAAGCCCTGCTATCAGATTTTGTGAAGAAAGCTGGCCCAGAAGTTTCTAATGGAGATGGCAACATTGGAAAAACTCTGGGATATGGCAAGATCAATCTTGGGAATGTCATCATTGAAAAAGTAGCTCTTGTCTCAGGACTTAAACACAATCTGTTGAGTATAAGTCAAATATGTGACAGAGGTTATCATATGGATTTCTTTGAAGAACACTGTGAAGTTATAAGTGATTCAACAGGCATAGTGGTTCTGAAAGGATACAGGCATGGTAACATTTATGAAGCCAGACTTTCAACAAGTACTGATGGTTCTGTAATCTGTCTGTTGAGTAGAGCATCAATTGAAGAAAGCTGGAATTGGCACAAGAAACTCTCTCATTTAAATTTCAACAATATAAATGAGCTTGTAAAGAAAGATCTTGTGAAAGGACTGACAAAAATAGTATTTGCTCCTGATGGCCTTTGTGATTCATGTCAGAAGGCAAAATAAAGAAAATCTTCTTTTAAGAGCAAAACTGAGTCATCAATTCTTGAGCCTTATCACCTACTGCATGTTGATCTATTTGGTCCAGTCAATGTCATGTCTATTGCAAAGAAGAAATATTCTATGGTTATAGTGGATGAGTTCACAAGGTACACTTGGGTGTACTTCTTGCACAAGAAGACTAAAACTGCATCTACCCTAACTGATCATGTCAGACAGCTGGATAAATTGATCAAAGATTCTGTTAAAATCATAAGGAGTGATAATGGCACTGAGTTCAAGAATTCAATCATGGAAGAGTTCTGCAAAGATCATGGAATCAAACAGGAATTTTCTGCACCTGGAACTCCACAACAAAATGGAGTTATAGAAAGAAAGAACAGGACTCTCATTGAAGCTGCATGAACAATGCTTGATGAAGCAAAGCTACCAACCTATTTTTGGGTTGAAGCTGTGCAGACTGCTTATTTACACAAAATGCTACACTTATAAACAAGCATGGAAAAACACCATATGAGATGGTGAAGAAGAAGCCAAATATGAAATACTTTCATGTATTTGGTTGTAAGTGTTTTGTTCTTAAGATTCATCCTGAACAGCTGTCAAAATTTGATCTAAAAGCTGATGAAGGAATTTTTGTTGGATATCCACTTTCCACAAAAGCCTTCAGGGTCTACAATTTGAGAACAAGAGTTGTCATGAAATCTATTAATGTATCTTTTGATGATAAGAAGATTATTGGACATGAAGATTTTGATGATCATGATCAGCTGAGATTTGAGAATGAAGATTTAAATTCTGATTCTGGAAATTCTGATGACTTATATCCTGATCATGTAAGTTCTGATGTCGTTGAAACTGTGGTAATAACTCCAAAGGAAAGTGCACCTGTCCAGGGGAGCAAGTTGAAGAACCTACCACATCTCAAGACTCTCGAGAAGCATCAGAACCTGTCACTGGCTCTTCAAGGTCTGATTCATCTAGTTCTGATGAGCCAAATTCTGATAATTCTGGAAGCTCTGATTCTTCAACTCCTGAAAAATCAAATTCAATTTCTGAAGTCTCAGAGAGCATAACTACAGGGGGAGCATCAGAAAATGCCGATGGAGATAACATGTATCATGGGGGAGGATCCAGTTCTAGAGATCAATTTCCATCTGCAAGGAAGTGGACTAAAGCACATACACCTGATCTAATCATTGGAGATCCTGAAGCAGGTGTCAGAACTAGAACTGCAACGTCAAATGAATGTCTATATCATTCTTTTCTATCTCATACTGAACCAAAAAAAGTGGAAGAAGCTCTTCAAGATGCTGATTGGGTGCAAGCAATGCAGGAAGAGTTAAATGAATTTAAAAGAAATAAAGTCTGGACCCTAGTGCCAAGACCAAAGAACAGATCAATTGTTGGTACAAAATGGGTGTTCAGAAACAAAACTGACAGTGATGGAATAATTACAAGGAATAAAGCAAGACTGGTTGGTAAAGGCTACTCTTAACAGGAGGGTATTGATTATGATGAAACATTTGCACTAGTTGCTAGATTAGAAGCCATAAGAATCTTTTTGGCTTATGCTGCTCACAAGAAGTTTAAAGTCTTTCAAATGGATGTAAAAAGTGCTTTTCTCAATGGAAAATTGGATGAAGAGGTATATGTTGAACAACCTCCAGGCTTTGTAGATCCTAAATTTCAAAATCATGTCTACATGCTTGACAAAGCACTTTATGGCCTTAAGCAAGCTCCAAGAGCATGGTATGAGACTTTAGCTCAATTCACAAGACTTTATTCTACCTCAACCATGGAAATGACTTACTTTTGGTACAGATATATGTTGATGATATCATATTTGGCTCTACTAATTCCAAACTGTGTGAGAAGTTTGCAAAGTTAATTCAGTCAAGATATCAAGTGAGTATGATTGGAGAACTCAGCTATTTTTTCGGCCTTCAAGTCAAGCAAACTGCAGAAGGCACTTTTATCTGTCAATCCAAGTATACCAGAAATTTACTGAAGAAATTTGGAATGCAAGATTGTTCAACTGCATCCACTCCCATGGCCACTGCAACCAAGTTAGATAAGGATACTGGTAAATCAGTAGATATTCCTAACTACAGAGGTATGATTGGCTCCTTACTCTATCTAACTGCAAGTAGACCTGATATCATGTATGCTACCTGTCTTTGTGCAAGAATTTAGGTTGATCCAAGAGAACCTCACTTATTAGCTGTGAAAAGAATTTTCAAGTACCTTAAGGGTACAACTGATCTAGGATTGTGGTATCCTAGAGAATCAGATTTTAAGCTAATGGGTTACTCAGATGCAGATTTTACAGGACACAAAATAGATAGGAAAAGCACTAGTGAAAGCTGCCAATTTCTTGGAGGCAGATTGGTTTCTTGGTTTAGCAAGAAACAAAAGTCAATTTCCACATCAACTGTAGAAGCAGAATATATTACTGCAGGAAGCTGTTATGCACAGATTCTTTGGATGAAGAATTAGTTACTGGATTATGGGTTAGAATTTTCTGAAATCCCTATTTACTGTGATAATCAAAGTGCTATTGCTATGACAGGTAATCCAGTTCAACACTCAATGACAAAGCACATCAGGATTAGGTACAATTTCATAAGGGAACATATGGATGAAGGTACAGTGGAATTGTATTTTGTTTCGACAAATCAACAGCTAGCAGATATCTTCACAAAACCACCATGTGAAGCTACTTTTATAAGATTATCAAATGAACTTGGAATGGTTTTAGGTTATTTCTCTAAATCTACTTAGTTTTTGTTGTCATGCATCAGACTTTATAATCAGTGTTTATAGAGTGTATTATCTATATGTAATCTGTGCTTAAATTGAAAATTCATTAAATGTTGATTGTTATCTGATGTGGATTTATATACTCTGATAAGTGTTTTGAATGTTTTGTGGCTATTCAATCCAATGAGGATAACTGTGCTAGATGCTGACCTAGTAGTCTTTAACATACTAGAAATCCCATGTTTGAATTAGTTGTTTATGTGGAAACTCATTAACACAAGCAGATTCTGATATTGAGCTTAGTCAAGTTTACTTTGTGTATCTTATTACTAAGTCACAAACTAGATTCTTGTTTCTTATCTGTCAAATTATGTTGTTAGTAAATCTTAAGAATGAACTAAGTGCTAATAAGCCTCACTTATCAAAAAAAAGAAAAAAAAAGAAAAGAATAAAAGTCAGGTACTCCTTTGAGATCTAGAGTAAAAATGTGGAAGGGAAGACCCAAGTGCATTGCTGGTATTAAGTAATATGCATTAGAAAAGCAAAAAAAATTCTTGGTGACTTTTCACACTCTATGATTACTAGAGAAATACTCTGATTACAATATAAATTCTAATAAGCAGTCGTGACTCACTTACACTGAGAAGCCACTGTAAAAAGGAATTTCAAAAGATGCATAAAATGAGCCCAAACAGTTGAGGTGGACTCATGCATAAATTTGTTCTATAGTAGACATCATGACTGATGACAGATTTTAAGCATATTTCTTAGTTATGCCTTTTTTCTAAGATGTGCTGAACTTGATCAGACTTTAATCTTTATCTGATATTTTGCTGAATGCACACACTTTCACTCCATATGAATGATGAAAATTACTGTGGTGATTAAGTTGTTTTTGACAAACAGTTAAGTGTCATTTGCATAATTTCTGAGGACAAATTCTGATGGAAGTTCTGATGATTAAACTCTGAAGAAAACAAGTCAATATTTGTATGAAGAATCACAGAAAAAGATATTCACTTTTTGAGTACAGAAGCCATGTTCTGATGACTGTTAAAATATGATATAAGTTAAGTTGTGATATTAAATCCTGATGGAATCTTTGATGCTTACGTGGCATTTTTCTTTACTTGACTTATTTGTGGTAAAATCTGAAACAGTCATATTTAAATCAGAATAAATTTGGGTGAGATAAAAATAGTCATAATCATTATGGATTAGTGGTTAACATGTATGCCCTGAAAACCTGCATGTACATGATAAATATTGCTTATTTTACGTGCCCATTAACTCCTCTCTAGCTGTTTATTGACTGTTCACACGGTGCCAGGTGTAAAGTGTATATTATGCTTCAAAAACATAACTGTTGAGTGGAGAGAGTATATATATGGGAGTTAATAGATTTTATAATCTTTTACTTACTTTTCTATTTTACAGCTCTCTTATTTTCTCCCTCTCTAATATTCTCTGAAGCATTTTCTTTCAGGACTTTTAACAAACACTTTGCAAACACTCTCTTTCTCACTTATTTCTTACAGAGATGACACCAAAAGACGTAATTTTCAATGCAGCTAAGTTTGTCCCTAACAACTACTCCGCCATTCTTAGCAAGGCTGAAGCTCCATCGGAACTTCCCTTCATTCAGGATTTTCTCGCTAATTCTGATATTGGGTACGCTCTGACCCAACCTGATGCAGTCTCTGGAACTCAAGTGCTGGAGTTCTGGAGAAGTGGAGTATATGATGATGGTGGTGCTCAAGGGTCCCCAAGTATTATCTTTTCATCAAGGGAGGATGAGCATGTCGTGACATTGGCCACGGTTTGACAAGCACTGCAGCTGCCTGAGAACTGCGTTTACTCTACTGTTGAGGAGCCAGTTCTTCAAAATATGATGGCCAGTCTGGGGTATGAAAAGACATTGGCAAAGCTGGGTCAATTGAAGAGACCTTACATAAGGAGGGAATGGAGTTTCTTCTTTGACTGCATTATCAAGGCTTTTGTAAACAAATGTTCCAACTTCGATGCAATCCCCATATTCAGTCAACAAATCGGGTATGCTCTTATCAATCAATCAAATTTTGATTATGCAAGTGTTGTCTTAGGTTTCATTAGGGATAGGATGACAGATGATAGAAATACTATTTATTTTGCTAGATTCTATCAGCTTATATATAGTTTTTGTTGTGATGATAAGCCTCAATCAGCTACTGAATTAATTCCATCATTCAGACTAGCTAAAAGAGCTTTTAATGACTTATTATCTACTGATAATAAGAAGGCTGTATTAAGACCCCTCTGAGTTCCTTTATCTGTTAAACAAGCCTTAATAATCTATGATCCAGTTAAATATACTGCACTATATCCTGATGTCCAACCATCAGAACCTCAACCATCAGCACCTACCACCTCTACACAAACACCTCAGACTTCTCAACCATCAGCACACACAACCAGACCTTCATCTTCTAAAATTTCTAAGAGGAAAAAGTCTGTTCCTCAACCTCCACAAAAGAGAAGGAAGATGATTCTCAGAGATGAGTCTGAGAGTGAAGAGGAAATAATTGAAGCACGAGTTCATGCATCTGAACCTGTGATAGTTGAAGCTGAGAATGTTACTTCTCAGAAAGAGAAAGCAGCTCAAAGTTCTGATACTTTGAAAAGTAAATCTGTAAATTCTCATGCTGCTGAAACAACTCCTTCATTGGCAAGGAGATTGAAGAAAATGAAGGCAATGAGGTATTTGGCGAAGGCTATATCAGAAGATACTGAAGAAGCTGTTAGGGCGGAAATACGCGCTAATAATACATGCAAGTATACGCGTTCACAAGTAATACAGAATACTTTCTAGTTCGTTCCCACAGAGACTCAGACTAATTATATTCAATTAACACTCACTCACCAATGTATAATTACTTCTCAATGTCAAGACAATAACACTTAGATTTGATTAACTAATTATTAACTACAATTAACTACAAGAATTAAGCACTTAATTGACACTTGAATTGACAATATTAAAACACACATGAGATCACAACTTCATTACTACTTCCTTCAATAGTCATTGTTATTACACTTAGCATGCAACATTGATGATATTACTCGAACAACACGAAACTGATAAAATCCAACTTTCATTGTACCAATACCATTCTACCAAGCAACCACAATTAAGACAGAAGTTGGATAGGCATCAATTATGTTGAGACCCTATATGTCTACAGAATTTGACAACATAACGATTTAAGAACAAGTTATTCCTTTTGATTACACAGGGCAAGTAAAACGGTTAGAGTTACCCACTAATCATGCATACTCATACATGAACCTATGCTAGCATGGCAAGTTCTAAACCTCAAGATCCACCATCGCTTCACAAGAGATTAACACCCTATCTTATATGTTCGTGACGCACATAAGACAAATAAGCACAACCAATACTAGATATCATACACTTATCACACATTAAGGTATTAAACAACTAACTAAAGAATTCCATAGTAAATCTGTTACGACCCCATGATCACGATTAACCCATGATAGAACTCATCGTCATCATAGGTTCATAAGAAAACATGATAATAACACACGAGAATAATTAAAACTACTTATATTAAACCAGAGTATGTCACAAGAGTAAATAGGTTCAAAGTAAAGAAAACTAGCATCCAATGTTACAACGAAATAAAGAATCACAAGAAAATATGCTTCCTCTTCATTGCGGTGTGCTAAAACGGTCTTCTTCCTTATCTCCTCGCTCCTTGATTACTACTACGATTCCATACTATGTGAAACGTGTCTGAAAACTACTTATATAGGAGTCCCATAAAACCCAGCTAACTCAGAAGTTGGAAGCTTAACAGAATCAGGAGTCTAAAATAATTATTTTAAATTTCCGTCCCTGAGCGGCCGCTCAGCTTCCTGAGCAGGCGCTCAGCTTCCTGAGCGGGCGCTCAGCAGTGCTGAGCGGGCGCTCATACCCCTTCTGGAAAATGCTCTGTTTTGGCTCCCGTTTCTTGCTGCATTCTGCTCCCATCTTCCCATTTGCAATGCCAAACACATGCCAAGGCCTATGCTTGATGAAATCTCTCCAGAAATGCAAATAATACCTTGAAATGCATAAACACTAGAAAAATGCATCAAATACACAAAATACTTGATTTCAAGACATCAATTTAAGCTATTATAAGACGTTCTAAGTGTTATAAAATGCCACTTATCACACCCCCAAACTTAAATCGATGCTTGTCCTCAAGCGTCACAGACTCAAAAATAAAACAAAAATATGCATGAATGCAATCTATATGAAATACAGCGACCCCCCTTACTAAGACCAAACCAACCACTTGCGACATCTCAACAAATGCAATTAGGCGAATAAAGATCAATCAAATCATGCAAACTAACATACAGCCGGAAACATGGTGTGTGCGGATGCTTAACAGATATGCTTCGAAACTAGATCAATTATCATAACTCGTCTATCCTCAAGGTAATCACATGATTATACGAATAATAAAATTCTAGGCACAAAATGACTTATAACACTTCAAGATTAATGGAGCTTATTACGGAATCATGCTTGTTATTTAACACAACACACAAATGCTTATTTGACCGTGCAATGAGTGAGGTCCACAAAAGACTTATGCAATGGCATCTATGTAGCGAGCGTTAGGTTAGCGGATCCCAGACTATAAAAGCCTTAGGTCACTAGGCACAAAGTCCCCTAAGAACTTAATAACTCGAATACCAAAGAGCCCACTCATGATCAATTATGCATTAACTCTCTATTTTTTCTTTTCTTTTTTTTTCTATATTTTTTCCTTTTTTTCATATATTTTTTTTCAATATTTTTTTTTAAAATTTCTGAGCAAGTGCGTTTCGCTCCGTCTTGCTCAACCCTAGACTACTCGCATAAAAATACGAGCCGGCTACTAGCCATTTGAAGCCTAGCCACAATTAGCAATGAATTCCACTTTTTACTCCAATTTTTCTTTTCATGTCTTTTACCACTAAGAACCTATTATAAATTCTAAGCATAATCAATAGATTAACCTTGAAAACCATCAAACCATAACAACAATCTAGTCCTTAAGCATTCTCTAAGACTTAGTGAAATTACAAGTGTTTCTAGCATGCACGTCAACCTACAAGACTCAACATCACTTTAACGCTATCATTACACTCGCATCAACATCACAAATCAATTGGTAAAGTAACGCAAAAGGGATCATGGTATATGCATGAGTTACATGACATGATAAATAAAGCTATAAAAAAATAAAAAAAAAACTATATGACAAAAATATGCAATTATATGAACTAAACTATCATGACTATGTAACTATATGACACACACACAATATTCCTTAACTACCACCCCAAAACTTGAAATCTTCACTGTCCCCAGTGAAGGTAGTAGAAAGGAACGCAGGGTATCCCTACTCGGAGAGATCATCATCATCATCACCCTCAGAGGGTGGAGTATCAGGAGGCGGATATGCAGAGTTCTCACCAAAAACTGGCCACTGGATGTCAGCTCCAAGGCCTCTAAAAGCAGTTCCAAGCGCAAGCGTGAGCTCCTGAGCAAACCTGCTCTGCGTCTCATACATAGCATCCATCTTCCTTGACAGCCTCCTATACTGGGCATCAGCCATCCCAGCACCCTCCTGAGCTCTAGAAGAGACTGCCTCATCATGCCCTGGTCTCGCCATGGCAGCACCGCGTGCTAGACGCCCTCCTGGAAGACGATAACCCAGCCCATGTTCCTCAGGCTCTCCACCAGTCCACTCCTGCATCACATTCAGAGTCCCGGAATCAATCGGAGCGGCCGGCAACTGCAACTGCTCGTGAGATGGCCACTGAACTCCCACTGCTCGGCAAAGCTTTTAACCGTGGATGCATAAGGGATGTTCATGTACTTAGCTCCCCTCAAAAACTTCAGAATTCCTTGGTAGATGAACTCACCAAGGTCCACATAGTACTCCTCATTCAAAATACCCCATAACAACTGTGCTCGCTCAACTGTAACCTCATGTGCATGTGAAGTAGGCAGAATATTAGCACAAATAAAGGCATTCCATGCACGGGCATACCTATTCATCGAAATCGCCGGAAAATAGCGATACTTGTTAGTCCCAGTCTTGAAAGTCCAAACCGTGCCCGACCTAGAAAGAGTAACACAAATCAAATCCAAGTCAAAATCTTCAGCAGTCTTCTCATTCCAATTCTCCTCCGTGGGCTTCCTCTGTCGCTGCCCAATCACACGGCGAATCGCCTCAGGGTGATAATCGACCATCATCCCCCGCACAACAGAAAACCCATTCTTTTCAGCCTTCACATTCCCATAGAACTCGTGAACAACGCTCATCGGAACTGCCTCTGGTGACTCACAAAAACCAATCCAACCCTTCTCAGCAATCATTGGCAACAACTCACCATCCCTCCCCGATGGTAATAATCCCCTCTCCTTCAAAATCGGCTTACCCAGAAGCCTAGTATACTCCTCCTCAGCAGCCCTATCAAACAAACGAGGTCTCGCAGTAGTACCCCTCGAAGAATCTGTAGTAGGAACAATGCTGCTACTATTAATAGTCCTGGATCTCTTGGGTGCCATCGAAACTGAGAAAAAGTTTTAAGATTTGTGTTTTTGAATATGGGAGAGAGTTTAAGGTTTGAAAGTGTATGGGGAGTATATGGAATAGTTCTATGTATATATAGGGTAGAGATTAGGGTTTAAATTTGATTAGGAGTGGGTTTTGAGGGTTAAAAACGTGGGTAATGGGAAGATAATTCGTGGGTAGTGAGGTTGTGTTTTGATTTTTGATTTTTCTGATTTTTTTGGATTTTTATAAGGCTTAAAAAAAATTCTGTCAGTCGGGCCCTGAGCGGTCGCTCAGCAAAGCTCATGCATATACCATGATCCCTTTTCGCTCAGGTCCCGACTGACAGAATTTTGAGTCCCGAAATTATTTTTCCTTGTACATTTTGTTGTTCTCGTACGCTTGGAGTCGAAATTCATCAAGTTCATTTAGCTGAAGCATTCGCTTCTTTCCAGCTGCATCTAGATCCAGGTTCAACTTCTTCAACGCCCAATAGGCCTTATGCTCAAGCTCCGCAGGTAAATGACATCCCTTACCGTACACAAGTTGAAACGGGGACATCCCAAGTGGAGTCTTGTATGCTGTTCTGTAAGCCCAAACAGCTTCATCGAGCTTTAAAGACCAATCCTTCATTGACGGACAAACAACCTTCTCTAAAATGCGCTTGATCTCTCTATTAGACACTTCCGCTTGATCATTCATTTGCGGATGATAGGCAGTAGCAACACGATGATTCACATTGTAGCGCTGCATCATAGAAGTGAACTTACGGTTGCAGAAATGCGACCCTTCATCACTTATGATTAATCGTGGAGTTCCAAACCTTGTAAAAATCTGCTTATGAAGAAAATTCAACACTACCTTTGTATCATTCATCGGCAGAGCTTTGAATTTTACCCATTTTGAGACATAATCGATTGACAGCAAGATGTACTGATTATTGCAGGACGAGACAAATGGCCCCATGAAATCGATTCCCCAAACATCAAAGACCTCGACTTCAAGCATCACATTTAACAGCATCTCATCCTTCCTCGTAAGATTTCCCACTCTTTGGCAACGATCACACCTTAAAACGAACTGATGAGTATCCTTAAACAAAGTAGGCCAGAAAAAACCTGCTTGTAGAATACGAGCTGTCGTCTTCTCATCGCCATAATGTCCACCATAAACTGTGGAGTGGCAGTCTCGTAATATCCCCTCCGTCTCACAGAATGGGATACATCTCCTTATGATATGGTCAGCTCCTTGTCTAAACAAATATGGTTCATCCCACATATACCACTTCACCTCATGCAAAATTTTCTTTTTTTGAGCTGTATTCATATTAGGAGGCATTATATTGCTGACAAGATAATTCACAATATCTGCGAACCATGGCTCTTCCTCCTGAACTGCGAACAACTGCTCATCCGGAAAAGATTCGTTGATTAATGTCTTATCATGTGAAGTAGACTCGGGATTCTCCAATCTAGAGAGATGGTCAGCTACTTGATTCTCAGTACCTTTTCGATACTTGATCTCTAACTCAAATTCCTTTAGCAAGAGCACCCAACGAATGAGTCTAGGCTTCGAATCCTTCTTGGAAACCAAATAGCGGATGGCCGCATGATCAGTGAACACTGTCACCTTTGTCCCAAGCAAATAAGATCGAAATTTTTCGAAACCAAAGACCACAGACAAGAGCTCCTTCTCAGTAGTGGTGTAGTTCATTTGAGCTCCATTTAAAGTCTTACTAGCATAGTAGACCACATGAAAAAGATTATTCTTGCGCTGCCCAAGAACTGTGCCCACCGCATAATCACTCGCATCACACATCATCTCAAAAGGCTCTGTCTAATCAGGTGTCGTTATAACATGTGCAGTTATCAAACTCTTGTTGAGAGTCTCGAAAGCCGTCAAGCATTCATCATCAAATTTGAAAGGCACATCCTTCTCGAGCAAGTTGCACAACGGCTTAGATATCTTCGAAAAGTCCTTGATGAAACACCGATAAAAACCCGCATGACCAAGAAAACTACGGATTCCTTTCACAGAAATAGGTGGTGGAAGATTTTCAATGACTCCCACCTTGGCTTAGTCCACCTCAAGACCCTTGCTAGAGATCTTATGCCCAAGAATAATGCCTTCACGCACCATAAAGTGACATTTTTCCCAATTGAGCACCAAATTAGTTTCCACACACCTTTTGAGCACCGCACGAAGATTATTTAAACATTCATCATACGAATGTCCAAAGATGGAGAAGTCGTCCATGAACACCTCGACATTATTTCCAATCATATCAGAGAATATAGCCATCATACATCTCTGAAAAGTGGCCGGTGCGCCACATAAGCCAAACGAAACTCTGTGAAAAGCATACGTGCCAAATGGACAAGTGAAGGTAGTCTTTTCTTGATCCTCTGGTGTAATACATATCTGATTATACCCCGAATAACCATCCAGAAGACAATAATACTCATGACCGGTCAACCTATCAAGCATCTGATCAATAAATGGAAGAGGGAAGTGATCCTTCCATCTGGCCTTGTTCAACTTTCTGTAGTTCATGCATACCCTCCATCCTGTGACTGTTCGAGTAGGGATGAGCTCGTTCTTCTCATTTAGTACCACAGTGATACCTCCTTTCTTAGGTACTCATTGCACGGGGCTCACCCAAGAACTGTCAGAAATAGGATAAATGATTCCTGTATCCAGCCACTTCAGAATTTCTTTCTTCACCACTTCTTTCATGATAGGATTAAGTCTTCGTTGTTGCTCAACAGTCGGCTTACTACCTTCCTCTAGTAGAATTTTATGCATGCAGTATGAAGGGCTGATCCCCTTGATGTCTGCTATAGTCCTTCCGATAGCCGATTTGAATTCTCTCAAGATCCTCAGGAGCTTGTCCTCCTCACTTCCTGAAAGGTCAGATTCAATAATAACAGGTAAAGTAGATGCATCACCTAAAAAAGCATACCTCAAGTGTTCAGGCAATGGCTTAAGCTCCAAGGTAGGTGTTTCCCCAATAGATGGTTTGAGCTTTCCTTCAGCATTTTTGAGGTCAAAAATACCGAGAGATTCAAATGGCATGTCTAGCTTTCTCTTCCAAGGAGAAGCATTTAGATATTGTAGTTGCTCATTGCCATCCTCATCATCACTGTCAAAGTCCCCCACTAAAGCTTTCTCTAATGCATCAGACATTAGCATATGATCAAGTTCTGAAGTAACCGCAGAATCAATCAAATCCACTTTTAAGCACTCCTCATCTTCTGTAGGGAATTTCATCACTTTCAATACATTGAATGTCACATCCTGATCCTACAACTGCATAGTAAGTTCACCTTTCTGCACATCTATCATGGTACGGCCTGTAGCCAAGAAAGGTCTCCCCAAGATTATGGGAATCTTCTTATCGTCCTCGAAATCCAGAATATCAAAGTCTGCAGGAAAGAAGAGCTTATCCACCTTTACTAGCACATCCTCCACTATGCCTCGTGGGTATGTAATAGAACGATCAGCCAATTGTAGAGACATATAGGTGGGCTTTGGATCAGGAAAATTCAACTTTTTGAAGATCGACAACGACATCAGATTGATGCTTGCTCCCAAATCACACAGGCACTTGTCAAAAGATAACTTACCGATGGTGCAAGGAATAGTGAAGCTACCTGGATCTTTAAGCTTTGGAGGTAACTTTTGTTGCAGCACAGCACTGCATTCTTCCCGTTAGAGCAACGGTCTCAAGGTCATCCAGTTTCACCTTCCTTGAAAGAATACTCTTCATAAATTTCGCATAACTATGCATTTGCTCCAGAGCCTCAACGAAAGGTATATTGATGTTAAGTTTCTTGAACACCTCCAGAAACTTACCAAACTGCTTATACAGCTTTTGTTGTTGCAATCTTTTAGGGAAAGGTGGTGGAGGATAGAGCTGTTTCTCCCCTGTATCACCCTCAGGCAGAGTGTGTTCAACATTAGTCTTCCTTGGTTCCGCCGCTTTCTCCCTTTGCTTAGCTTCTTCATCACCAACTTCAACTTCTCCGTCTTTTTCTTTTTCAGCATCAGCAACTTTTCCAGACCTTAAGGTAATAACCTTGACTATCTCTTTAGCTTCCTTCCTTCCTGGCACATCAGTATCACTGGAAAGTGTGCCGCGTTGACAATTGAGCACTGTATTGGCTATTTGACCGATTTGATTTTCCAAGGTCTTGATAGAAACTGCCTGACTTTTGCACAACAGCTTAAGTTCCTCAAAATTAGCACTAGAGGGTGGAGCTGCACCTCCTTGTTGAGGATATGATTGCCTTTGAACATACTGTTATGGTTGCTGGAATCCAGGTGGATTAAACTGTTTCCTTACGCCTTGCTGATATGGTTGCTGAATAGCATTTTGATTATTACTCCAGCTGAAATTTGGATGATTTCTGTTGTTAGGATGATAAGTAGCTGGCACAGGCTGCTGCGGTCGCTGATAATTGTTCACATACTAAACAGATTCATTAAAAAGAGAACACTGATCCGTAGCATGAGAACATGCACAAAGCTCACAGACCATAGCTATCTGATTGACTCCATAGGTGGCTAAAGAATCGACCTTTATAGACAGCGCTTGGAGCTGCGCTGCAATAGCTGTAGCTACATCAACTTCCAAAATACCTACTACCTTCCCAGGCATCATCCTTTGAGTCGGGTTTTGATGCTCATTTGCAGCCATCGTCTCAATCAGATAATAAGCCTCAGTATAGCTTTTGGCCCACAAGGCGCCTCCAGCTGCTGCATCGAGCATGGGCCGAGATAGGGCCCCCAAACCATTATAGAAACCAGTGATCACCATCCAATCAGGCATACCATGATGTGGACACTTTCTCAACATCTCCTTGTAGCGCTCTCAAGCTTCGCACGTGGATTCTGTAGGTTGCTGCGCAAACTGAGTAAGAGCACTCCTCATAGCTGCAGTCTTCGCCATTGGATAAAACTTCACTAGAAACTTTTGCGCAAGATCTTGCCAAGTAGTGATGGACCCAGCTGGTTCAGAATGTAACCAGTCCTTAGCTTTATCCCTCAGTGAGAATGGGAAAAGCCTCAGCTTGATAACCTCATCAGTCACACCATTATAATTGAAAGTACTACAGATCTCGACAAAATTCCTTATGTGCATGTCGGGGTCTTCAGTCGCAGCACCTCCGAAAGAAACGGAATTCTGTACCATCTGAATAGTGCCCGGCTTGATTTCAAAGTTATTGGCCTCAATAGCCGGGTGCATGATGCTAGACTGAATGTCATCAATTTTAGGCCGAGAAAAGTCCATAAGAGCTGGATCTGTCGGAACTATACGATCACCCATGATTATTGGCTCTTTCTGCTCACTTCCTGAATCCGAATCTTCAAAATCTATCTTCTCCGGAATATCAAGAACTTCATCTGTCTCCTCAGCCGTATCTAAAGTCCTCTTGCGAGTACGAGAACGTGTTTGTATAAACGCTCGCTAAAGTACCTGAAACACAACCGGAAATAATAAGTAATACGTCTTAATCAATGAGTCCTAATGACCATTGATGGTAATTACATAAACTAAACAAATATGCCGAGTCCCCGGATGCGGCGCCAAAAACTTGTAAGGGAGGAAACACGAGCTAATAATACACGCAAGTATACGCGTTCGCAAGTAATATAGAATACTTTCTAGTTCGTTCCCACAGAGACTCAGACAAATTATGTTCAATTAACACTCACTCACCAATGTATAATTATTTCTCAATGTCAAGACAATAACACTTAGATTTGATTAACTAATTATTAACTACAATTAACTACGAGAATTAAGCACTTAATTAACACTTGAATTGACAATATTAAAACACACATGAGATCACAACTTCATTACTACTTCCTTCAATAGTCATTGTTATTACCCTTAGCATGCAACAGTGATGATATTAATCGAACAACACGAAACTGATAAAAGCCAACTTTCATTGTACTAATACCATTCTACCAAGCATCCACAATTAAGACAGAAGTTGGATAGGCATCAATTATGTTAAGACCCTATATGTCTACAGAATTTGACAACATAATGAATTAAGCACAAGTTTTTCCTTTTGATTGCACAGGGCAAGTAAAATGGTTAGAGTTACCCACTAATCATGCATACTCATACATGCACCTATGCTAGCATGGCAAGTTCTAAACCTCAAGATCCACCGTCGCTTCACAAGAGATTAACACCCTATCTTATATGTTCGCGACACACATAAGACAAATAAGTACAACCAATACTAGATATCATACACTCATGACACACTAAGGTATTAAACAACTAACTAAAGAATTCCATAGTAAATCCGTTACGACCCCATGATCACGATTAGCCCATGATAGAACTCATCGTCATCATGGGTTTATAAGAAAACATGATAATAACACACGAGAATAATTAAAACTACTTATATTAAACCAGAGTACGTCACAAGAGTAAATAGGTTCAAAGTAATGAAAACTAGCATCCAACATTACAACGAAATAAAGAATCACAAGAAAATATGCTTCCTCTTCGTTGCGGTGTGCTAAAATGGTCTTCTTCCTTATCTCCTCGCTCCTTGATTAATACTACGATTCCACACTATGTGAAACGTCTCTGAAAACTACTTATATAGGAGTCCCATAAAACCCAGCTAACTCATAAGTTGGAAGATTAACAGAATCAGGAGTCTAAAATAATTATTTTAAATTTCCATCCCTGAGCGGCCGCTCAGCATTCCTGAGCGGGCGCTCAGCATTCCTGAGCGGGCGCTCAGCTTCCTGAGCGGTCGCTCAGCAGAGCTGAGCGGGCGCTCAGACCCCTTCTGGAAAATGCTCTGTTTTTGCTCCTGTTTCTTGCTGCATTCTGCTCCCATCTTCCCACTTGCAATGCCAAACACATGCCAAGGCTTATTCTTGATGAAATCTCTCCAAAAATACAAATAATACCCTGAAATGCACAAACACTAGAAAAACGCATCAAATACACAAAATACTTGATTTCAAGACATCAATTTAAGCTATTATAAGATGTTCTAAGTGGTATAAAATGCCACTTATCAGAAGCTGAGGAAGGCGATCAGGAATCTCTGATCTCACAAGAACCAATTATCATTGAAGCCCTTCCAGCTCAAGCCAAAGACACTGCTACTGACACAGTTGTTACCCCTCATGTCTCTCCTATTAAAGCTACTGATGATGCTAAAGAACAAACTGATAATTCTGAAATAGATATTCATAATTTGAATATACCTAAAGTTCTTTATCTGGAAGCCCCATCTACATCAAAGACACCAGCTCTGGAGATAAATTATGCTGATCAGAATTTATATGATGTTATTCCTGAATCTCCAGTTGCTTCACACACTGTTGAGCTATCAGAATAGAATGAGTCTTCCTCAAGTTCTGATAACAGTGTTTCTGTTGAGACTCCAGTACCTACTCTGGGAAAGGAAAAATTGGTGAAGAAATTTTATGAAAAGGAAGCACCTATTCCTTGGGAGGATACTCGCAGAGGTGTTGAGTGGACCAAGAAGTGGAATGAATCATATTTTATTCCATGTTTCAAAATTCTGACAGAGCATATTGCAAAAGCTGATGAGTTGCTTACAAATGCTGATTTCAAGACACAACTCAAGATCACAGCTCTGTCTACAAAACATCTTCAAGGTCTAAATACTTCTACTCATGAAAAGGTTGATACACTCAGGGAACAAGCTGATAAGTTCAATCTACAGATCAAGCTTGACTCGAGTTATTCTTGTAAGTTCATTAGATTAGTTTTACTTTCAATCATGTAATGTAATTGAAGACTCAAGAAGGCTATCCAATGGAGGTGATACAAAGAAGAAGATGAGGCATACAAGAAGTCTAAACAAAGAAGAAGACTTATGTAATAAGTAGTTGTATTTATTTCCATCACCATATTAGATTGACCTTGATCTTTATCATGAGCTTGATAAAGATCACATAGGATGGGGCCATAACCAAACACATTTACTTTATTGCACTTTACATTTACTTGTTTATTTAATTTTATATATGAGATATATGCCTATATTTACCATGCGATGATAGATTTAGGTGAACTTAAATCAATATAAGGCGTGCTCTAGAAAATCTAGAATAGGAATCGTTTCTTGCCTTAACAATAAATATTATGAATACGATCATGAGATTCTTGTGTTCATGAAACACGTAATTGAATATGAATTTTCAATATTGAGAGAAAGGATTATTCTGTCAACAACAGATTTCCATCTGTAAGAAAGGGTTATTAAGTGACGCCTGTTGACAATGCTCCACCCGATCTGGGAATCATCTGATTATCGATTATTGATTTGAAATATTTAATTTCAAAGGAAGAATCTCTTTATAATATGATTATGATTGTAACGTAATATAATCCCTCTAAAATTAAATAATATCAAGTAGTAATTGGCCAATGACACAACGGGCTTGTGTCGGTCATAGCCTTCCAACATGGTAGAAAGTGGTTCTTATTTTTAAATCATTGTCGTTTCATGCTACAGCCGAGGGCTTTGATTTCAAAATAAGAAATACTTATCTATTACATAGAGATGTGTACATTGAATTAGAATCTAAAGGTCGGTACGTGCTACAGCCGTGGGCCGTTGGAGACTGATTCAATTATACGAAATGTTGGGTTAGACTTGACTTAGAATATTGAGTTTGTCGTGCCACAGCCGTGACTCAATTATTCAAGAGGCTAAACTTATATTAGGGAATAACATAAGATGTAATTGATAAGAGTTGTCTGCCTATTGAATATCACATGACGTTTCGTGCCACAGCCGAGGTTGTGTGATGGAATGTAGGATCCCTATTCCCACTAGCATTATGAATGCTTAATTTTCACTTAGGGGGTTGAATAAATTAGATAAACTAGTGGGAGACACTTATGAATAAAGACCCGATTCATATAATGTTTTGAAATGAAATTGAATATTTGCTAAGTGTTGTTATGTGTTTATCATTTACAGATTTACTATATTCGTCATGTCTTCTGCACTATCACTCCGGAGCATACTAGACGCTCACAAGTTGGCTGGTCCTAATTTAGCTGTTTGTTTTCACTACAACAAGTTGGGGCACTGGAAGAGGAACTGCAAGGTTTACCTTACAGAATTGAAGAAGAGGAAGGGTAGTGAGACTACCGCTTCTGATTCAGGCATGTTCATGATCGAAGTTAATATATCACTAGGTCAAATTTCTACTTGGGTATTAGATACCACCTGTGGTTCTCATATTTGCAATTCGTTGCAAGGACTAAAGGGAAGTAGGACTCTTTAAAAAGATGAGGTGATTCTATGTATGGGTAATGGAGCAAGGGTTGCGACCATATTTGTAGGATCATTTAGTTTACATATGCCTACGGGCAAGACTATTATTTTGAATAATTGTTATTATGTTCCCTCTATTGTGAGGAATATTGTTTCTATTCCTATGCTGGATTTGGATGGTTTTTCATTTATTATTAAGAATAATGAATGTTCCATTCTTAGAGATAATGTTCTTTATGGACGTGGTATTTTAAATAATGGTCTGTATGTATGTAACGTAGAGCATGATTTACTTCAGATTGAACAAACTAACAAAAGAAAATGAGATGATGAAAATCTGACCTATTTATCGCACAGTAGGCTAGGTCATATTAGTGAAAATAGACTGCGGACAATGCATAAGGAAGGGTTACTTGACCCCTTTGATTTTGAATCATATCCTACATGCGAGTTTTGTCTATTGGGTAAAATGACCAAATCTCCATTTAGTGGACATGGAGAGAGGGCTGCAGATTTGCTAGGATTGGTACACACAGATGTATGTGGACCAATATCTACGTAAGCCATGGGTGGATTTTCGTACTTCATTACTTTCATAGATGATAGATCTAGATTCGGATATGGGTATTTGATGAAACACAAGTTTGAAGCCTTTGAAAAGTTCAAAGAATATTAACATGAAGTGGAAAAACAAACCAAACACAGTATTATAACTCTTCGATCAGATCGAGGTGGTGAATACTTGAATGGAGAGTTTCTAGATTATCTCAGAGAAAATGGTATAGTCTCCCAGTGGACTCCTCCATATACCCCATAATTGAATAGGGTATCTGAAAGGAGAAATCGAACTTTGTTAGACATGGTTCGGTCCATGATGAGCTATGCGAATCTTCCAGTATTTCTATGGGGCTATGCATTGGAAACCTCAGCATATTTACTGAATAAGGTGCCTTCCAAATCAGTTCCTCAAACACCATATGAGATATGGAAAGAAAGGAAACTGAGTCTTAAACACGTTAAGATTTGGGAATGTCCAGCTTATGTCAAGAAAGTTGACCCAGATAAGCTGGAATCTCGATCCTTAAAATGTAATTTTGTGGGATATCCTAAAGAGACTTTGGGGTATTACTTTTACACCGATCATCGGGTGTTTGTCTCCAGACATGATACCTTCTTGGAAAAGGAGTTTATCCTTGAAGAAAACAGTGGGAGAAAAATTAAACTTGATGAAGTTCAAGAAGCACAAACTACTACGGATCAAGTGGAAACACCTGTTCAGACTGAACAACCTTCTATGGAACAGCCCATTCGTAGGACAGGGAGAGTGTCTCGCCAACCTGAGAGGTATTATGGCCTTGTCATTGAGAATGACAATGAGTTGTTAATCATTGATGATGACGACCCTGTGACCTATAATGAGGCTATGAGTAGTGTTGACTTAGAGAAATGGCATAGTGCCATTAAATCCAAAATGGAATCTATGTATACCAACCAAGTATGGACTCTGGTTGAGGCGCCTGAAGGTGTTAAGCCTATTGGGTGCAAGTGGGTATACAAAAGAAAGATTGGAGCAGATGGCCAGGTGGAGACCTATAAGGCCAGGCTCGTGGCAAAAGGATTCAAACAAAGGTAAGGGATTGACTTTGATGAAACTTTTTCGCCTGTAGCCCTGTTAAAATCAATTCGGATTTTGCTTGCGATTGCTGCTTACTACGACTATGAGATCTGGCAAATGGACGTGAAAATGGCCTTCCTCAATGGGGAACTTGAGGAGGAAGTGTATATGACACAGCCAGAGGGTTTTCTTTCCAAGGGAAACGAACACCTAGTGTGTAAGCTGCTGCAAACCATATATGGTTTAAGGCAAGCTTCTCATAGATGGAACATTCGTTTTGATGAGACAATCAAAGAGTTTGGTTTTATCAAAAACATAGATGAACCATGTGTCTACAAGAAGGTTAGTGGGAGCGCGGTAACATTTCTTGTATTGTATGTGGATGACATACTTCTTATAGGAAATGATATACCGATGCTACAATCAGTCAAAGTATGGCTATCAAAGAACTTCACCATGAAGGACTTGGGAGAAGCATCCTACATTCTCGGTATGAAGATCTATAGAGATAGATCTAGAAGAATGATAGGTCTTACCCAGGGTACATACATCCAGAAAGTGCTTAAAAGGTTTAACATGGAAAACTCCAAAAGAGGTCTCATACCGATGAGCCATGGAGTGTCCCTTTCCGAAAAAAATGTCTCCTAAGACACCTGAGGAAAGAGAGCGTATAAGTAGGATTCCTTATGCTTCAGCAATAGGATCTATCATGTACGTGATGTTGTGTATAAGGCCTGATGTTGCTTATTCAATTAGTGTGACGAGCAGATATCAGTCCAATCCCGGTGAAGACCACTGGAAAGCAGTGAAAAATATCCTTAAGTACTTGCGAAGGACTCAGGACATTTTTCTTGTTTTTGGTGGTGAATCTGAGTTGAAAATAGAGGGTTATACTGACTCTAGTTTTCAATCAAAAAGTGATAGCAAATCTATGTCAGGGTACGTGTTTACTCTAAATGGTGGTGCAATTCAGATTGTTGAACGAGGAGATGTCAACGTCGAGAGAGTTGACACACATAACAACGTAGCAGACCCACTCACAAAGCCACTTTCTCAGAGTCACTTTGATCGTCATAAAGACAAGATGGGTATTAGATATCAGAGTGATTGGCTTTAGTACAAGTGGGAGATTGAAAGAGATATGTCCTAAGTCCAATCATGTATGATGTAACACCCCCAAATCCGGGGTCGGGGATCCGGGTTGTCACGAGTTCCATTTCCCTTAATAACACCCAATCTTAATAAATAATCAACTACTCTGTACTGTGACCCCACAATAAACACACACACCACAAGTTATAGTCTCAGAGATGAACACTCAAAAATAACACAAGTCCTTATATTCCACAATTATAAACCGTTACACCTTAAAAAGGTTCTGAATAAATTTACATATTCCTTGCCATTATTACAATTCATATTATACATAAGTCTGGTTCATCAATAGTTGAAAACCTAGCCTATTGGTAGCTCCTACCTCAGCTACGGCGGCATCAACGCTTCCAGAAGACTGCAGAACGTTTTCTAACCGCTTGCGAATCGGGAGCTTGGTCCTGTTCATCTTTTCTATCTGTTGTTGTGTGATGAAAGAAGAAAGCAAGGGTGAGCAGCAAGCCCACCAAAATAATATGTATAATGATTAACAATATATGAGCCTTCTCATAGTACTCATGAAAGTCTTGGTCAAAAGAAATGAACCAAGTTTGATATCTTAATGCGATGAAGTCGCAAAATATTCAGTATATATACATATATACTTTTCAAAATCTTGGAAGTCCTCTTCCATGCATAATATACACAGAGTTCCAGTTTATAACTGTATAAAAATATCGTTGCAAGGTGATCTCATATATCTACCCTTGTCTCAATGTTTTTCTGAAAATCTTTGATATGCATAAGATAATCATTAACTAGATATAAGTTGAAAATATGAAGTTACAAGATACCCCAATATACTTATATCTTTTCCAAATATTACTTGAACTACCACCGTTCAAGTTATAATCAGTTCAAAAGTTCATCACATAGATGAGACTACAAGACAAGATTTGAATAAATTCAATCTTTGAATATCATTATAAATAATGAAGTTACGAGATACTTCATTAAATCCCGATATATATATATACACCTATATATATACATTTCATACACTCCTTGAAAACCTCTGTTATAAAAATTATAAACGGAGTTGCAATATCCAATGAATTTGGAAAGGAGAAAACCTTGGCATAAACCTGATATCTTGCTGATCAGGCAAAGATACCAATAAGTAACCTTTTCTACGAGTAGATGGACGAATTCCCCACTGGTCATCACCCTGGCCGCAATAGGACCTAATGCTGGACTGCCACTCAGCCACTTACGCATTTGATGGACTCCCACTGAGCCACTTACACTTTCATGGACGCCCACTGAGCCCATGTTGCTTATGTCGACTCAAATAGATGAACTTACTTCCCGAACGATGGGCAAGTAATCAAGATGTTTTCTCAAAACAGCAACCTCGTTGCGAATGTAAAATACACCACTGAGCCGGATCCCTCAAGTTTTAAACAAGTATTTAAATCCCCTTTAAAAGGAAGATCTTAAATATAAAAATGAGTTTTGGGATCCGCTCTAACTTTTAAAAATCATTTTGAAGACTCGAAAACACTTTAAAGAGTGTTTGGAGTAATGCTGATTTAATGAAATAAATCAGTCCCAATATATTAGAAAATATCTGAATATTATTATTTAAATAATATTCCCATAAAGAATAATCTTTATAAAAATAATTGAAGTAGAAGTTTTAAAATTTATACTTGAAATGAGTATTAAATAACCAAAGATATACTTATACGAAAGTACTATCTTTATTTGAATAATCAAAGATAAGTTTGATCATCGACACCTTATTCTTTAATAAAATAAAGAACATATCTCAGCAAATAATCGGAGTCATAGATCCTCAAATGAATATTCAAATAATATTCATTAAATAATATAAACTGAGTCATAAGCCCTCGAATGAATATTCAAATAATATTCAATAAATAATATAAAAGAGTCATAAGCCCTCGAATGAATATTCAAATAATATTCAAATAATAAAATAAAAGGAGTCATAAGTCCTCGAATGAAAATTCAAAATAATATTCATTTAATAAAATAAAGAAGTCATAAGCCCTCGAATGAATATTCAAAATAATATTCATTTAATAAAATAAAGAAGTCATAAGCCCTCGAATGAATATTCGAAATAATATTCATTTAATAAAATAAAGAAGTCATAAGCCCTCGAATGAATATTCGTAATAATATTCATTAAATAAAATAAAGGAGTCATAAGCTCTCGAATGAATATTCGTAATAATATTCATTAAATAAAATAAAGTTATCGAATAAACCTTATTCGATTAATAGTTTTAAAAACTATATCAATATATATATATATATAAATATATATTATACTCGGGAGCCTCGCCTCCCGGTTTTAGAAAAAGTTCACCTTTTGATCCCCTATACTAAGGGTATACGCAAATACCGCTTATCTCTAGCATTGGTATTGTGCAACGAATAAGCATTTGAACCAACAGATATATAAATCAAGAATACGAAACAGGCATGCATATATACTATATCACATGCTACAATATATCGCAAGAATTTGCTAATAACAAATATGCATTTATCACAAGATCATGCATATACACATATACATCACAACAACAGTATAACGGGTAGAAAACTTGCCTGAGCGACTGGGGGTTACAAATGGCTCGGGACGAGTCTGGTAACCTATAAACAACATATAAGTTGGAATTAAACCGAAGTCACTTGTAAATCTATACTTTAACCAAATTAGACTCTAACGCTCGCTTTGCGCTTACTGATTCTCTTAAGTTGCTCGAGTACCCTCGGCTCCACCATTTTTAATAAATTAACCATTACGAGTTTTAAGGCGATTCCTTCGCGAGTGTCTTACCAACTGCCAATTACACTTTACATAAATGGTTCATACTCCAATTAGTCATTTAAGGTCTTTAACCTATGTTTCAAAGTAAGGCGAGGGGTAATGTTTCGTTCGCGAAACGTCATTACTTAAAATAGCCGTTTCTCCTAAACCGTACATCGGAATCAAACGAACCACATATCAAAACGAAGCTCGTAACATGAACTATCTAAACATGGCAATGGTCAAAACCTAGCAGGGAGTTCTCGGGTCCTAATGTTATGAACAAAAGCAGTCTAAAGTAAATCGGACATTATGACGGCTATGTTTACGCGATTTCCAAATTTTTTACCATTCCAAATCATATCAATCCAACTACCAATCAACAACAACTCAAGATACACATCAATGCTACTGATTTCAGTTATAATAAGCTCAAGGATCTCAATCCAATCATATATTATAACATCTCCAAATTCAACTAAACTACTTAACAATTAAGCTCGAATCATGCTTATCATTCAAATTACTACTCATCCATCCAAACCATCTCCAAACTTCAACATTCAAACTTATTACTAAAGGGTGTGAAGATTTATACCTTTCTTGGAGGGTGAAAATTTACTAGGAAGCCTTATGGAGCCTCCTACAAGCTTGATCTTTCCAAAGAAATCAAGAACACAAAGTTAGGCTTTAAAGTTTCTAAAAGTCCGATTTAAAGAACTGTAAAAATGAGGGTCTTACCTTGCTTATTTGGAAGAGACTTGTGAACAAGAGTTGTAGGCCATCTCAATACCTTTCCAACGAGCTATAGAACACAACATTTGAGTGAGTATTGAAGGAGATATGGCAGTTTGAAGTTGCTGGGTTTGTTTTAGCCGAGAGCTTTCTTCTTGAAATAGGAAAGTCAACTTTCAATTTGTATTTGTGTTATGATATTTGTTGGTTGGTTGCTTCCTTTTGTCTTGGAATTAAATTAAATTTTTACCATGGTGAAAAATGTGTGGCTCACAATCAACCAACCAATCTTTCCCACTTGTCATGCTTAGGTCATCAAGCTTAGGTCATCTTGTTACACTTGTCTTCTTCTTGTTGGTTTGATGACATCATCATCCCTAACCTCCTTGATTAACTCCTAATTGCTTGCCTAATGACCGCTGATCTGTTATACGGTTCGCTTAACTTTCGTTCTCGTTTATCGTTTGAGGAATCATATCCGGGATCTTATCACTTGGGTTCCCCTAAACCTTCCTCAATATTTTATATTCCTTTTTATGATCCCCTCTTAAAATCCTTGAATTTAAATCCTATTTATCCTGTTACCTTATACTCACTTCTTTCTGTATCTGGTGGATTTCCGGGAAAAATCAAAGTGTTCGGAATTGGATTCTGACGATCTTTACATACACTTATATACCATATAGAGTACTAATAAAATCTCAGAATATCAATAACAGAACCCCTACATAGTGTGGCATGAAAAGTTTTCTTATTCAGCATAATCAGCAAAATCACTATTCATAAGGGTTTCAAAAATTCCAAAAAGTAGGGTTATTACAGTCTCCCCTCCTTAAAAGGATTCCGTCCCGGAATCAGATAGAAAATGAATAGGGATACTTTCTTAGCATTACACTTTCTAACTCTCAAGTAAATTTTCCCACATTGTGGTTCTTCCATCAAACTCTGAATAGTTTGATAACCCTTCTCCTAAGCACTTGTTCCTTTTTCAATCTATAACCCTTCCTGGTTGCTCCATATAGGTTACGTCTGGTTGCATGTCTATGCGCTCATATGCCCCTATTTATCTGGCATCCGAATTACACTTCCTTAACATTTATACGTGAAACATGTTATGACTTGCTACATGTTCTGGGGTAAGGCTAGCTCATATGCTAACTTCCCAATACTTCTTAATATATCCAAGGGTCCGACAAATTGTGGACTTAGCTTTCCTTTCTTTCCGAATCTCATCAATCCTTTCCAAGGGTTTCCAAAGGGGATACCTTTAACAACACTAGGTCCCCTACTTCCTATTCTTTGTCCTTTCGTGTTAAATCAACATACTTCTTATGTCCATCTTGGGTTACTACCAGCCGTCCTCTGATTAGATCTATTATATCCTTGGTCCTTTGGACTACTGCGGGTCCGAGCATCTTGCGCTCTACAACTTCATCCTAACATATGGGAGATCGACATTGTCTTCCCTCAAGGATCTCATAAGGCGACAACTCGATAATGACATAAGATCTATTGTCGTAAGAAAACTCAATCTGTGTTACGTGATCATTCCAATTTCTTTCAAGTCTATTGCACAGACTCTCATTATAGCTTTTAGCATTAGAGCTTTTGCTTCTCAATACCCATTCTTTTCGAGTTCGTAATCGCTACTACCTTCCGTTCCTAATATTATACTGGTTATACTTTTGCTCGTTAGCATTCTATAACCTTTTAATAACCTCGTCAACCTTAGTATCACGAATGTGTTTCCATTCCGCATACCACCACAACTTTACTACTCCTTTTTCAGCTGCTTCTATCTTCGAAAGCTTAGTCCTTCATATAGAAGTAAAAGAATTTATTGAGAGATCACTATGATCATGAACACTTGTTACATTGCATAGTTAGTACAGAAGGTGGCCAGCCTTTAGTACTTGACAAGCAATTAAACAATATATGGTATCCTACTCGGCTTCCATCACATAGATAGATAGTCATTCGGCAATGCCTCCCCTTCTGGAAGGGTTGTTCTTCTCAGCTTATATGAAATGAAAAGAATAGAAAAGAACGAATTGAAGAGAATTGTATATGTGAAAAAAAAAATATACTGCCACCAAATATCTGGCTTGGAACCTACCTCTGAACTATAGAGGTTTGATATAGGAGAACAAAACATATGTGTATTTATATCAACATCAAGTATTATAGCATCACATTTTACATGCTTAAATATTTACTATTCTATCCATCATTCTATGGACCCATGCTCTTGCTCGAGCTTATACACAATCACCTTTGAAACTCCCTCGACATCGAAAATCGAATCTGGATTTTCATTCTAGACATCACCGTTACTAGAATTCTATGCTTGCACTGCAACCTTCCTCGTATAGTAATACGACTCTCTATTGATAAGAAGGAATAAGTATTCAATAGGTAGATAATCGACTTAATTAGTCTATCAATGATAACTTATACATCACCACAACCCGATTAGTGGTACTTAATCTCAACATCCATTCCAATACAACTCTTACGGTTGTAATTAATTGGCTCATTACCCGCAGAATCATTCCTGCACTACTAGGGTCCATCGTTGACCTACTGTATTCATTTATTTTCCATGAAGTCTTAATAGCTAACCATACGGAGTCCATATATCTCGTATCGAATTCTTCTAAGGAGGTAACATGATCACCGTTCATGATTCATGAAGAACACTCCTGAACTTGACGTACATATGACATGAAGCAGATAAAATTGCAGAAGAGTTTCAATGAAAGCAACGATAGCAGGTTAATACCATTATT
Organism: Apium graveolens; assembly: GCF_009905375.1. NCBI lineage: Eukaryota > Viridiplantae > Streptophyta > Magnoliopsida > Apiales > Apiaceae > Apium > Apium graveolens. The sequence continues at coordinate 113,649,976 of NC_133651.1, read as the reverse complement.
AACCATATGTCCTTATTAGGAGACATGAAGCTCAAAGGTTCATTTAGTCCTTTCGTAACATGGTCCTGGCTTATCTTAAGATATGACCCTCTAAGATAGATAGCCCGCTCACGGTGATTACAAAAATTAATCTTTACCCAACTACTATCACGGTTGAGTATCGCACAATCATCAGAAGGAATGTCAATCTTCCACACCATAATACAACCTTCACAGCCTTTACCATTATCACTATATTCCTCTGGCACGAGCGCCTATAATTGCCCTCTTACACTTAAAGTGTCGGCCACCTCTTTGGCCTTTCTTGATAGTAATATTTCCTTACAATCAATGTCATTTTAACCACCTTCACTAAATTTTCTACCTCATTTCCAATCACTGCTTGTGTGAAGATGTTTTCCTTAAAATCTAATGAGTAAAAAAAAATATCACCATTTTTCCATAAGTTATTGCCTCAGTCTTTAGAGGTTAATCACTGTCACGACTGACTCTCAATCATACTTAGAACATCTTTTATCCTAGGCCCTAATTGCCCTGAACAATTTCGACCTTTACTGGTTCGATCCATACTTTCTCGTGGTTTAACACGTGCCCCACTTGGCATCATTATAATTACGTCATATTTCCTTTATCAACATTTTTATTCTTGAGAATTTTGAATATTACCTTTCTCCTTGTAAAACCTCTAAGGTTATCCTCGAATTGTTCCTCCTGTATTCCCTAGATACAGGGCATATCAAGATACCATTTATTAATACCAGAATCATTGTCTATATACTTCTGAAAAATTTCTCCACTGATTCTTAAAGGTTGTTATTACCTTAATCTTTTCCAATTCATACTGTCAAAACTCACACTATCCCTATTAAGGGTGAAATCCCAACCTTTATGCATTCCCCGAGGATTCATTTTAAGTTACCGATGTTCTATCCTTAATTCCACCTTTAAAAGGTACATGCATCCTTCCATGGTTAAATCAAGTCATATATCCCTGATAAGGGTATCTTATTCAATCATTCCCACCTCGATAGTATATGCCTAATTTCACAATAACATCTGTATTTAAAATGAGGTCAATCAATATGGCCTCCAAAAGATAAGAACGGTTATCCACTTTTCTTGCCTGATTCAGTATTGATAACAGGGATGTTCTAGAAGATGTTTGTCGTGTTCAACGTGAACCTTTTAGTTCTAACTACTCATTTACCTCTTTTATTTATCTCAACAGTCATCTCAATGTTGGGATATCTTTCATACATGGCGTCTCCCTTTCTGGGTATCATGCCCCCGGTCTTACACTTCACATTCTTGAAGGTCACTTCCTTCATCCAATTTTCCTAATTTCTTACTTTCTTGTATCCTCAGTCCATCCGTTTTTCCTTATTAATCAATCGATCTATCTCAAATTTTCATCGAATACTGTCAACTTCAAGGGAATTAACTTTATATATCGCTTGCGCCTTCAAACCTTGAACTCATGATCAGTCACCATCGCGCTGATGATGACACACTTCTCTATATTTATTGCAAGGGTTTCTTAGGGTTTCCCATACCTAACTCCCTTATCACTTCTCAACTCTATTTCCTTTATATCCCTTTATACTCCTTCCCTTTTCAGTCTTTTATTTTCGTTTCCATTACAACCATTACATGAACCAACACAACAATTGCATTGATTTCAAACATCCCGTCATTATGGATTCGTGTCCTCAAAACGAATCTTGACAACTTTTACAACTTAGATTCATAATTCATCATACTCGTCCGCTTTTGTTCTAGCTCTAAAGCTTTTACACTACCTCCATAACCTTGGGAAGTACTTTCCCAAAAACAATTGTCTGAACTTTAATCAGTTTATTATAACCTCTGGCTCCGTGCCTTTCTTGGCCTTTCACCAACGGGTGGCCTCTCTCTTACGGGGGTAAGTGACAAAAATAGTCTTTTGTGCTTCGTCAATCATTTAGAATCTCAAATAATTCCTATATTTCCTTTAGCCAGGCTCTTGCCTCGACTGGGTCAAACTGTTCCTTGGAACTCTGAGAGCTTAGCGGCTTAAAGGTCATGAAAGGATTTCCTACCGCGTTGTTTCCTCAAGGTGGTGGTTGGGAATAAAAGTATAAGTTCTGTTTAGACAGGTCCATGAATTTCCATATAGGAGTACCGTCTCGGGTCTCCTTATCTTGCTCGACTTCTATTTTCTCAGTATGAAATATTTCATCCTTCTCCCATACTTGGGGTTATCTTATACGTTAAAATCCTCATTTTCCACTTCATTATGTTATGGGTTCCTTTGATCTTAATGGCGTCCTCCCTGACTATCACATTCAGGGTTTGCCCTAAATCTTATTCCTTGAATATGACTTTCGTCTAGGATCTCATCTTTAAGCTCTTAAACATTTGGAACCCAAATTCTATAGGAATACCTCATTATTCCCTTATCATCTTTCTCGGTATTAATCTCATATCTATTTGTTGGCTCTCTGCCTTCATTCATCACTTTTTCTGGCACAATATGTTCTTTTCCAATAATTCGGTCTGTCTTGCAATCTCAAACAGCTTTTCGGTACCGGCTCCGGTTACCTTCACTTCTATTTCCATTTTCTCAAAATCTCTTATAAACTCTCTCAAAGACATTATCATCTTGAGTCTCTCCTTTTTACTAAGGGCATCAGCCACCACATTGGCTTTCCCCGAATGATAAAGAATCTCATAATCGTAATCCTTGATTGGCTCTAACCACCTCATTTGGCGCATGTTGAGCTCTTTCTGCGTGAAAATGTACTAGAGCACTTATGGCTTGTGTAAATCTCGTACTTCTCTCCATACAAGTAGTGCTTCCAATATTTAGGGCAAAACTATTGCCACGAGCCCAAGCTCATGGGCGGGGATATCGAATTTTATATTCCCTTAATTGTCTTGATGCGTACGCGATTACCTTGTTGTGCTGTATAAGAAGCACCCTAATTCCTTATGTGAAGCGTCACTACACATCACAAAATCTCCTTTTCCATCCGGCAACGCCATCATAGGGGTCGTCACCAATCTTTGCTTCAGTTCTTGAAAGTTGTTCTCGTATTTCTCTGTCCATTCAAACTTCTCAGTCTTACGAGTAAGCCGCGTTAAAGGGGGCTACTATCTTTACAAACTTGAACGAACCTCCGATAGTAACCGACCAATTCTACCTCTGGTAGTCGACCTAACCATGGTCATCAATTCATCAGTGGTCCTTTATTCATTCTTGTCAGGATCCTCCATGAGATCCTCCTTAGCAACTATCCCTTCTAGGACAACATCCTCAACATGAACATCATCCGATCCCGTGTTAGGACGCTCTATCGGATCCATAATCTGATCTCCAATAAGTAATAAAACATCATCGCGTTGTTGCTCCTCAACCTCAGGGTTCGAAGTCCCGCTACCATATAAGATAACGAACTTATTATCTTAACGTCACATCATCTCTGAGGTTTATAACGCTTAGCTCGGATACCACTTCTGTAACACCCCCAAATCCGGGGTCGGGGATCCGGGTTGTCACGAGTTCCATTTCCCTTAATAACACCCAATCTTAATAAATAATCAACTACTCTGTACTGTGACCCCATAATAAACACACACCACAAGTTATAGTCTCAGAGATAAACACTCAAAAATAACACAAGTCCTTATATTCCACAATTATAAACCGTTACACCTTAAAAAGGTTCTGAATAAATTTACATATTCCTTGCCATTATTACAATTCATATTATACATAAGTCTGGTTCATCAATAGTTGAAAACCTATCCTATTGGTAGCTCCTACCTCAGCTACGGCGGCATCAACGCTTCCAGAAGACTGCGGAACGTTTTCTAACCGCTTGCGAATCGGGAGCTTGGTCCTGTTCATCTTTTCTATCTGTTGTTGTGTGATGAAAGAAGAAAGCAAGGGTGAGCAGCAAGCCCACCAAAATAATATGTATAATGATTAACAATATATGAGCCTTCTCATAGTACTCATGAAAGTCTTGGTCAAAAGAAATGAACCAAGTTTGATATCTTAATGCGATGAAGTCGCAAAATATTCAGTATATATACATATATACTTTTCAAAATCTTGGAAGTCCTCTTCCATGCATAATATACACAGAGTTCCAGTTTATAACTGTATAAAAATATCGTTGCAAGGTGATCTCATATATCTACCCTTGTCTCAACGTTTTTCTGAAAATCTTTGATATGCATAAGATAATCATTAACTAGATATAAGTTGAAAATATGAAGTTACAAGATACCCCAATATACTTATATCTTTTCCAAATATTACTTGAACTACCACCGTTCAAGTTATAATCAGTTCAAAAGTTCATCACATAGATGAGACTACAAGACAAGATTTGAATAAATTCAATCTTTGAATATCATTATAAATAATGAAGTTACGAGATACTTCATTAAATCCCGATATATATATATATACACCTATATATATATACGTTTCATACACTCCTTGAAAACCTCTGTTATGAAAATTATAAACAGAGTTGCAATATCCAATGAATTTGGAAAGGAGAAAACCTTGGCATAAACCTGATATCTTGCTGATCAGGCAAAGATACCAATAAGTAACCTTTTGTACTAGTAGATGGACGAATACCCCACTGGTCATCACCCTGGCCGCAATAGGACCTTATGCTGGACTGCCACTCAGCCACTTACGCATTTGATGGACTCCCACTGAGCCACTTACACTTTCATGGACGCCCACTGAGCCCATGTTGCTTATGCCGACTCAAATAGATGAACTTACTTCCTGAACGATGGGCAAGTAATCAAGATGTTTTCTCAAAACAGCAACCTCGTTGCGAATGTAAAATACACCACTGAGCCGGATCCCTCAAGTTTTGAACAAGTATTTAAATCCCCTTTAAAAGGAAGATCTTAAATATAAAAATGAGTTTTTGGATCCGCTCTAACTTTTAAAAATCATTTTGAAGACTCGAAAACACTTTAAAGAGTGTTTGGAGTAATGCTGATTTAATGAAATAAATCAGTCTCAATATATTAAAAAATATCTGAATATTATTATTTAAATAATATTCCCATAAAGAATAATCTTTATAAAAATAATTGAAGTAGAAGTTTTAAAACTTATACTTGAAATGAGTATTAAATAACCAAAGATATACTTATACGAAAGTACTATCTTTATTTGAATAATCAAAGATAAGTTTGATCATCGACACCTTATTCTTTAATAAAATAAAGAACATATCTCAGCAAATAATCGGAGTCATAGATCCTCAAATGAATATTCAAATAATATTCATTAAATAATATAAACTGAGTCATAAGCCCTCGAATGAATATTCAAATAATATTCAATAAATAATATAAAAGAGTCATAAGCCCTCGAATGAATATTCAAATAATATTCAAATAATAAAATAAAAGGAGTCATAAGTCCTCGAATGAATATTCAAAATAATATTCATTTAATAAAATAAAGAAGTCATAAGCCCTCGAATGAATATTCAAAATAATATTCATTTAATAAAATAAAGAAGTCATAAGCCCTCGAATGAATATTCGAAATAATATTCATTTAATAAAATAAAGAAGTCATAAGCCCTCGAATGAATATTCGTAATAATATTCATTAAATAAAATAAAGGAGTCATAAGCCCTCGAATGAATATTCGTAATAATATTCATTAAATAAAATAAAGTTATCGAATAAACCTTATTCGATTAATAGTTTTAAAAACTATATCAATATATATATATATATAAATATATATTATACTCGGGAGCCTCGCCTCCCGGTTTTAAAAAAAGTTCACCTTTTGATCCCCTATACTAAGGGTATACGCAAATATCGCTTATCTCTAGCATTGGTATTATGCAACGAATAAGCATTTGAACCAACAGATATATAAATCAAGAATACGAAACAGGCATGCATATATACCATATCACATGCTATAATATATCCCAAGAATTTGCTAATAACAAATATGCATTTATCACAAGATCATGCATATACACATATACATCACAACAACAGTATAACGGGTAGAAAACTTGTCTGAGCGACTAGGGGTTACAAATGGCTCGGGACGAGTCTGGTAACCTATAAACAAAATATAAGTTGGAATTAAACCGAAGTCACTTGTAAATCTATACTTTAACCAAATTAGACTCTAACGCTCGCTTTGCGCTTACTGATTCTCTTAAGTCGCTCGAGTACCCTCGGCTCCACCATTTTTAATAAATTAACCATTACGAGTTTTAAGGCGATTCCTTCGCGAGTGTCTTACCAACTGCCTATTACACTTTACATAAATGGTTCATACTCCATTTATATACCATATAGAGTACTAATAAAATCTCAGAATATCAATAACAGAGCCCCTACATAGTGTGGCATGAAAAGTTTTCTTATTCAGCATAATCAGCAAAATCACTATTCATAAGGGTTTCAAAAATTCCAAAAATTAGGGTTATTACATATGAGGATTTAGGAATAACTTTTATGTAATCTGTTTTGATTTTATTGATATTAATAATAGACTTATTTTGTTTTTATTGCGGGCTCTATCTATTTAAATGTTTAAATAAGATATACCACAGTTTAGAGTAAAACTTTTTATGGATTGTGATGAGATCATAATAATGAGACCTAAAAGATGATAACTCTAAACTTAAATAGTTCCTGGTCGTAGGATTACTAACTGGTAATTAATAATCCGCAAAGATCGGTACATACTATGTTTGCTTCATTATGAAGGATGTCTGTTCTCATAGACATTTGTGTGGTGACACTATAGCTAGTATGTAGGTGCTTATTATAGAATAAGTTCACTGAACATGACTCACACAACTGAACAACTGATGGAGTTCACTCACGTGTCAGCAGTTGTTCACATAGTGATAGTTGTACAAGTATCCATAGACTTGAGGTCATCATAGTCATCTTGTGTACACTGAACTATGCTTTGGTTTAGTTCTTAGTCTCAAGGGATAATTATAAGGGCTCTACTGGGTATAGGAATTTGTACACGAAGATAGTGTATGATCAATAAATGATCTACCCCTTCCAGTGTGGAAAGAGAATATTCAATGCTGATCCACTTATGTTAGTTCAGGAATCTCTGGCCAGAGTGAATGAAATTAGAAAGGAGTTTCTAATTTACATTAAATAGAACTAAGCATAGTGAATGGGAAAGCAAGTGATTAAATAAGATAGGCTTGACACAAGTTCCATGCCTTGTATTTAATCGTGACATTACAGGGTAGAAGGAATTAACTGTACGGTAACTATTCACTGAATAGGTTCTTGGTATTCTAAGTAGTGAATTCGTATTATCCGGATAGTCGCGATATGCTGAGAAGTATCCCTCACGATGTAGAATAAATATGATTAATTAATTAATCATATTTAATGAATTAGAGAATTTATATAAATAATGATAAAATAGTTTTATTATTATTTATTTCTACTACCGGCTTAATGTTGAACCTACATGGTCACACCATAAAAGAGAATGATTTAATGGTCGAGGAATTAATTAATAATGGCTGATAATTATTTATTTATGAAATAAATAATTAATTGGCAAATTTAATAATTGATTAAATGAGATTTAATTGATTATAAATTAATTAAGAAAAGTTCTTAATATTATTAATTAAGAATTTAATTTTTTGAAATTAAATCAAGAGAGAGAATTATTTCTAAAGTGTTTAGAAAAAGAATTAATAATTAAAAGGTGTTTTAATTATTAGTGAGAATAATAAAGGGTTAATAATAATAATATTTTATGGGAAATTTTCAACTGAAAATTTTGCCTATAAATATTCCATTATAAACCCTATTTTTGCCTCAACCTAAAAAGTTTACAAAACCCTAATTCTCTCCACCTCCTCCTCCTCCTCCATTACATCGATTTCTTGGTGGATACCGGTGGAGTGCTTCACACTTGAGGAGCAGCTGCTAGGGATCTTCGCTCATCATTCTTGGATCGCTATTAAAGACCTCCATCTTTCCATTAACGTAAAGCTTATTAAGGTAAACATACTGAACTACAAATTAAATATTATTTTTTGCATGGATCCTGCGGAGGGTTTCGGTTTTTTTTAAGATTTAAATTTATGTTTTTGCTGCGTTTATGTGCTAAAAACCCTTCAGGAGGGCTGTAAGTGAATCATCTCACTCTGAAGATATTCTGGAAGCAGCAGCAAAGGAAGGGGGTCAGGAATCTCTGATCCCAATAGAACCTATAGTCATTGAATTACTTCTTACTGCTGAATCAGCTCACAAGTCTCCTATTCAAGAATAAGAGGATATTCCAGAGAAAGTGCCTACACCTCCTGTGTCTCCAATAATTGATCCAGTACATGTTGAAGACCCAGGTACAAGTGCTGAAATTGATATTCATAACTTGATTGTGCCTGAGCATCTGTACTTGGAAGCTCCACCAACTCAACTCACTCCACCAACAACACCAATTCTAGATGCTGATTTCAATGAAGATACTCCAACAACACCAATTCTGAATCTGGATGATAAAAATCAGATTTTAGGTGGGCATCAACATTCGGATGTTGATCAGAACTTAGTTGCATATTAGAATTTAGAGGATGATGTTGAAGCCTCTATAGCCTCACATACTGTAATTCTATCAGAGGATGCTGATACTACAGGCTCTGTAAGTTCTGATGCTGATAATGCTGAACTTACTGGTGAAGCTGCTGCAAATATAGATGCTGATGCAGCTGGTCCATCTGGACATGCACCTCAACAAGCTCCATGCAAAGCTGATTTGATCAAGAAGTTTGTTCGAGAGGATGCACCAGTACCTTGGAGTGAAACTCCTAGAGGAAAGGAGTGGACTAAGGAATGGAACACAGTTAGTTTTGTTCCTACAGAAAAAATTCTTGCTGAGCACCTTGCCAAAGCTGATGAAATGCTGATAAATGATGATTTCAAGGTACAGCTGAGAGTTACTGTAATGAGTACTAGGAACCTTCAAGGTCAACACTCAATAACTCATGACAAGGTGAATAAAATTCAAGAATCTCTAATCCAGCAAAATATGAATATAAAATTGGAAAAGAACAGATTTTTCAAGCCAGCCTTTGACAGAATTGGGTATATTGAAAAGACTCAGGAGAAGCAACAAGATCAAATTTCTGAAATTCTAAAAAATCAAGCTTCTCAGCAAACTCAGCTCAATGAGATCCAATCCTCAGTAGAATTGCTTGTCTCTCTTCTTTTACCTGTTGATGCCAAAAAGGGGGAGAAAGTAATTAAGTCCAAATGCAAATCTAGTCAAGTACTGAAGGGTAAGGATGATGGTAAGGATGATGGAAATGATGACCAGGGAAACTCTGGAATGGGTAGAGGTCATGGTCAAGGCAAAGGTTTTTTATCAAGCAAAGCTGGAACTACAAGTCAAAGAACAAGTTCTGATACTGGGAGAGGAATAAGTACTGATACTGGTAAAAGGATAAGTTCTACTGAACATCTGGAACTTGATGAAGAGATTTCAAAGAGATTATTTCTCAAAGAAAATCCTGGAATGGACTTTGAAAGTCTAAAGGAAGAAGAAGCTAGACTTAAAGCAGAAAAAATCAACTTCAAGTCTAAAGCTTCTGTTGTTAAAAAAAAACTTCCAAAACCTAAGGGTATTGTGATTAAGGAGAGGACAAATTATGAGGCAACCAAAGCCAAATCACAAGTGGAAGTAGATCCAAGATCCAAGGGCAAAGAAAAAATTGGTGAACCTGTAAAGGTATATATGCCAGTTATGGATCTGGAAGAAAAATCTGATGAAGATGCTAGTCTGATTTTGAAGAAAAAGGATATTCAAACAACCTCTGATGTAACACCCCCAGATCCGGGGTCGGGGATCCGGGTTGTCACGGTCTTTCTTTCCACAATATCACTTCACTTAATTAATAATAAATAACCTCATGCTGTGACCCCATACTAACACACACCACAACCCGTTATAGTCTCAGAGATGAAATTGAAATAAGTACAAGTCTTTGAATCCACAATTTAAAATTATTACAACCCAAAGTGATTACTTGATAATTTACAGTTAATTGCCATTATCTGCCACAAGTTATAATTATACATAATTTGATTCTCAAAAGTAGATGGTCTGAACTACAATGGATCTACCTCTGCAGCTATAGCAGCCACAACATCATCGGGAAGACGCGGGGCGCTTCCCACGCGCTTGCGCTGGGTCTGCTGGAGTCTGGCCATCTCTCCTAACTGTTGTTGTGTGATGAAGAAATAAAGCAAGAGTGAGCCTTACAGCTCGCAAGATAATACATAGTGATAACAATAATATAAGTATCTAAATGGATACTCACTAGAATCTTTATCGTGTGTAAGATAATTACTTACTAGATATAATGTAAAAACAAGGAATGAAGTTACCAATACTTCACCACACTTATATCATTTATAAAGCTACTTGAACTACCACCGTTCAAAGTATTATAAGTTTTAAGAAAAACATCCCATAGATGAGACCACAAGTTAAGACTTGAATAGATTCAATCTTTGAAATATTATTGAATGAAAAAGTTATGAGATACTTTATTTAGTCCCGATATATATATCCACATATATATATCTCTAAAACATTTCCTGGAACCTCTGTTATGTAAAGTATGAACAGAGTTGCAATATCCAATGAATTTGGAAGGAAAAGAAAACCTTTGGCATAAACCAGATATCTTGCTGATCAGGCAAAGATACCCATTAGTAACCTTTTCTACTAGTAGATGGACGAATTCCCCACTGGTCATCACCCTGGCCGCATTAGGACCTATGCTGGACTGCCACTCAGCCACTTATGCATTTGATGGACTCCCACTGAGCCACTAACACTATCATGAACGCCCACTGAGCCCATGTTGCTTATGTCGACTCAATAGATGGACTTACTTCCCGAACGTTGGGTAAGTAATCAATTCATTTACCAAAACTGCAACCTTGTTGCGAATATAAAATACACCACAAAGCCGGATTCCCCAGGTTTTGAACGAGTATTTAAATCCCCTTTAAAAGGAAGATCTTAAATATAAAAATGAGTTTTGGGATCCGCTCTAACTTTTAAAAATCATTTTGAAGACTCGAAAACACTTTAAAGAGTGTTTGGAGTAAAGCTGATTTAATGAAGTAAATCAGTCCTCAGAATATTTAGAAAATGACTGAATATTATTATTTAAATAATATTCCAATAAAGAATAATCTTTTATAAAAATAATTGAAGTAGAAGTATTGAAATTTATACTTGAAACGAGTATTAAATAACCAAAGATATACTTATATAAAAGTATTATCTTTATTTGAATAACCGAAAATAAGTTTGATTATTTACACCTTATTCTTTAATAAAATAAAGAATATATTTCAGCAAATAATCGGAGTCATAGATCCTCAAATGAATATTCAAATAATATTCAATAAATAAAATAAGCTGAGTCATAAGCCCTCGAATGAATATTCAAAATAATATTCAATAAATAAATAAGCTGAGTCATAAGCCCTCGAATGAATATTCAAAATAATATTCATTAAATAATAAGCTGAGTCATAATACCTCGAATGAATATTATAAATAATATTCATTAAATAAAATAAAGGAGTCATACATCCTCAAATGAATATCCAAGGAATATTCAATAATAATATAAACTGAGTCATAAGCCCTCGAATGAATATTCAAATAATATTCAAATAATAAAATAAACTGAGTCATAAGCCCTCGAATGAATATTCAAATAATATTCAAATAATAAAATAAACTGAGTCATAAGCCCTCGAATGAATACTCAAATTAATATTCAATTAAGTAAAATAAAGGTATCGAATAAACCTTATTCGATCAATAGTTTTAAAAACTATATCCATATATATATATATAAATATATATATATATAATATACTCGGGAACATCGACTCCCGGTTTTAGAAAATATTTTCACCTTTGGGTCCCTATACTAAGGGTATATGCAAGATACCGCTATCCTCTAGCATAGGTATTATCAACTGAACCAACAGATATATATTTCAAGAATATGAAACAGGCATGCATATATATACCATATCACATACTACAATATATCGCAAGATTTTGCTAATTAACCAACATGCATCTATCGCAAGATAATGCAAATACATATATTCATCACAACAACAGTATAACGGATAGAATACTTGCCTGAGCGACTTGGGGGTGAGAAAGGCTCGGGACGAGTCTGATAACCTATAAACAACAAGTAAGTTGGAATTAAACCAAAATCACTTGTAAACCTATACTTTAACTAACTTAGACTCTAACGCTTGTTTTGCGCTCACCGATTCGCTTAAGTCACTCGGGTACCCTCGGCTCCACCATTTTTAATAATTTAACCTTTACGAGTTTTAAAGCGATTCCTTCGCGAGTGTCTTACCAACTGCCTAACACACTTACCATAAATGTTTCATACATTAATTAACCCTTTTTGGTCTTTAACCTATGTTTCAAAGTAAGGCGAGGGAAAAAGTTTCGTTCGCGAAACGCCGTTACTTGAAACGGTCGTTTCTCCTAAACCGTGCATCGGAATCGAACGTACTACATATCAAAACGAAGCTCGTAACATGAGCTATCTAAACATGGCAGTGGTCATAATCTAGCAGGGGGTCCTCGGGTCCTAATGTTATGCACAAAACAGTCTAAAGAAAATCGGACGTTACGACGGCTATGTTTACGCGATTACCAATATTTATACCACTCCAATTCTTTACCAATTCACTACAAACCACCCAACCATCATCAATACATCAAACACAACTTATATCAAGGCAAAGTCAGTCCATAATCTCAAGGTTTTCCAACTTATTCAACCGCAAACATGATCTACTAACCATAACTTAAGATTCATTAACCATTAACCAAGATTCATATCCAAAATCACCACAAATCCAACCAAACTATCTAACATACATGGATCTTGCTATACATACATGGATATTTCTATATATACATTAATCCATCCATAAACTCATCAAAACTCAAAGTTCAAACTATAAGTTAAAGGTGAAAGTTGTTTATACCTCCTTGAAGCTTCCTAACACAACCCAAGAGCTTTGAATGCCTAAAAGAACCTTGATCCTTGCTTGTATAACCTTAATCTTTCATAAAAATTCAAGAAAACTAAAGTTATTTCTTGAAGGTTACTATTCACCATCTTCTTCCTTGATTTATTGGAAGAGATTGTGAAGGAATTAGGAGCTTAAACTTATAGCATATCCATATCTATGTACAAGGAAGCTTAGATAATTACCTTGTGATTTAACAATGCTTGGAACTTGATTTTTGAAATTCTTGCCCTTGAAAAAGATGAAAAGCCGAGAGCAAGATGATGAGAATGAAATGATTTTGTGTTTTTTGATTTGTTTGGCTTAGCTTGGTTGTTTTTTGTTTTGTTTTTGGTTAATTACCTTAATAACCTTATATTTGTGTGGTTATAAACCAACCACACCTCCTCCTTCCCTATGTCATGCTTACATCACATTGCTATGTCATCCTCCCTTCCTTGTCCTCTTCTCATTGGTTGGGTGACATCACTTCCTCTAATCCCTTTGCTTAACTTCCTAATTGTTTGCCTAATGACCGCTGATCTGTTATACGGTTCGCTTAACTTTCGTTTTCGTTTATCGTTTGAGGGATCATACCCGGGATCTTATTACTTAGGTTCCCTTAACCTTTCTCAATATATTATATTCCTTTTATGATCCTCTCCTATAATCCTTTAATTTAAATCCTTTTTATCCTATTACCTTATACTCAATTCTCTCCGTATCTAGTGGATTTCCGGGAAAAATCAAAGTGTTCGGATTTGGATACTGACGATCTTTACATACACTTATATCCCATATAAAGTACTAATAAAATCTCAGAATATCCATATCAGAACCCCTACATAGTGTGGCATGAAAAATTTTCTCATTCAGCAAAAACACTATTCATAAGGGTTTCAAAAATTTCCCAAAAATTGGGGTTATTACATCTGACATAGCTCATGTTGTTCAAGATCAGGACTTAGTAAATTCTGATATATCAGTGAAGCAAGCAACCTCTGACATAGCTCAAGTTGGCTTGATATGAGAAGATAAGGAAAAGGAAACCTCTGACATTGCTCATGTTAAACCTTCAAAGATTCTACTACCAGGATTCACTAAAGCTCAACAGACTCAACCTTTGAAGACTACATCAAGTGGTTTTGAAGCAAGAGATAAATCAGGATTGGGTAGTTCTAAAGAGAAGAGAGTATATAATATTACCAATGATCCAACTTCCTTAAGTGAACCAGGTGTAGGAGCAACTTCTGAGAGATTGAATCAACTTGAATCTGTACAAATGGTTTACCACTCTGTTTGGAAAGAAGATATCATGTTATACTTTATGACAGATGGGAGGGTATTCCAGATCAGGGAGAATGCTATTTCATTGAAGTATTTTGAAGAAATGGAACATGTTCTATTTCTGCTTCAAGTGAAAAACAGATCAACAGATGGTGTTGCAGGGTGTTTAAAATCAAATATTCAAAGACAGAAGAAGCTTTACTCTGTAAAGTCTGACAGCCCATATTGTCCTAAGTACAGATCTCACAGTGGAAAAATTGTTGAAATGAAGCCTAATACTGCTAAAATCATCACTACATTTTCTGGTATTAAGGGACTTGAATTCAATCTAGAGTCTGATAAAGCCTATATCATCATACTAGATCAGGATATAAGGAAAGCTAAAATAATGATCTCAGGGCTGCTATTTTCCAAACTGGTGAAGATATAGTTGAACTGAAAAATGCTAAAAGGAGGATTGTCAATGAACTTGAATATGCTGAGAGATGTTTGTTGAAGAACTATCTTAGAACAACTCTTGACATCAAAGAGATCAGAAATTGAAGCCAATTCAAAGATATACAACTGCTTAAATTCTGAAGTATATACAGACTGAAGCTGATATCAGACTTTGAGGATGGTAAAGCTATAAGGACTGTAAGTTGTAGTTATCTAGTCAAATTCTCATGTATTTGTACTTAATGTTTTTGACATCATCAAATATCTATTAAACTTGTATATTATGCTAATTTACAAGTTGGGGGAGATTGTTAGATATATTTGTAATGTCATGTCTAATATGATTTGTGTTTAGTTTTTAGATCTTACTTAACAGGACAAATCAGTACTTAACTGGAAATCAGTACTTATACTGAAGTCAGGACTTAAGATATCAGAACTTAAGTTGTCAGAACTTAAGTTATCAGGAGATAATATCAGAACTTATGGAGGCTTTCAGATAAGGAAGGCGGCTGATTGAAAGGAAAGAAGATCAAGACAAATATAAGAAGAGATATGCATGAAGAAGAATTCTATGAAGAATAGAATACTTGGAAGAAAAGATAACTGATTGATATATATTAGGAAGCAGAATTATATTTGATATCAATTAGAAGATTATCTTGTAACTGTGTAGTATATAAATATAGACATAGGGTCTACACTATATATGTTATCTTAATCGAGTTTATTATTTATTGTAACCCTAGCAGCTCTCGTGATAATTTGTTCATCACTGAGAGAGAACAGTTCTTTGTAACAGAGTTTATTGTGTTGAATAAAATCTGTGTTCTGTTACTTGAGTTCTTACATTTGATTTGATTGTAGTAAACACTGTATTCAACTCCCTTCTACAGTGTGTGTGACCTAACACAGTATTTAGTTTGTATGTATTTATGGTGTAGTATCGTATATCTGTGGTTCATATTCGGGTATTCAATAATCAATGGTTCAGAAAGAATAAGGTTTACGGCTCAAAGATCAATAACTGGAATCAAGGTTTAGGGTTCGGTGCTTCAAAGCACTTGCAATATAAAACAGAACTATCAATTATTCACATTATATCTCGAGAAAGTTCAGAACACTTGCCTTGTATTAGCTTGCTACACTCTACTAGCTTTCAATCACAAACTCTTACTCCTCGACTAATTGCTTCCCTTTCTTATGCCTTGCCTCTTCTGCTCACATAGCATAAGTATCTATCAATACTCAACTCATATGATTCCACTCGATATAAGCTTCTATCTACCCTTCGTTATATCCAAATCTGATTTACAGATTGAAAGATACGATCAAAACAGTTATATAACGTACACATACGCATTTAACACGTTAATCAATGCACATATAACACATAACACGTAAGATGTTTGATTGAAAATACTTTTCAAAGAAGGTTTGATATTAAAATGATTTTTCAGATACTTAATATGGATTTTTAAACATTTTTCGGAATTTAAACGGGTCGTTGAACCATTTTTGAAATAATAAACAGGGTTCGGTTGGCCGATTCTGGCTTTAAAATAATTTTATAATAATTATCGAGCCTTGAAAACAATTTAGAATGTTAGATATATTTGAGATGTCATGTCTAATCTGATGTGTGTTTAGTTTTCAGAGCTTAACAATAGGACATATTAGGACTTACTGAAATCAGAACTTACTGAAGTCAGAACTTAATATCAGAACTTAAGGTGTCAGAAGATATATATCAGGACTTAAGTGCGGGAAGACTTCAGATAAGGAATGCGGCTGATTTAAAGGAGAAGATCTGGACTAAAGCAAAAGAAGATATGCATGAAGAGTTAGAGGACTAGAAGACTTGTAGAAGCTGTCTGATTGATATATTTTAGGAGACAGAATTATATTCCATATCAATTAGAATATATCTTGTAATTGTGTACTATATAAACACAGCTTAGGGTTTACACTATATGTGTTATCATTATTGAGAAGATTATATATTGTAACCTAGCAGCTCTTAGTGATATTGTTCATCACTGAGAGAGAACAACGGTTCTATTGTAAGAGAGTTTATTTGAATATACTTGATCTTTGTTATATACTTGTGTTGAAATCGATTTGATTGTATAACACTATATTCAACCCCCTTCTATAGTGTTGTGTGACCTAACAAGTGGTATCAGAGCCTTTCTGTTAACACACATACAGTAAATATCCAAAAAACAATCATGTCTGAAGAAACACAAACCCCAACTAAGCCCACCAAAACTCAAGAAACTCAAAACACTCAAACCCATAGTCGATATGAGACTATTAGGGTTCCCATACTGAGACCTTTTGATTATCCCATATGGAAAGTGAAGATGGCTATGTTTCTGGAA
Source organism: Apium graveolens (assembly GCF_009905375.1). Taxonomy (NCBI): domain Eukaryota; kingdom Viridiplantae; phylum Streptophyta; class Magnoliopsida; order Apiales; family Apiaceae; genus Apium; species Apium graveolens. The sequence continues at coordinate 113,632,741 of NC_133651.1, read as the reverse complement.
GCTACAGATCCAGAATACCTTGACAGAATAAATGAAGGACCATATAAGCCTACAAAGCTCTCTGTTGCAGTTGTTGATCAACCAGCAAAGACCATACCAAAGGAGAGAAGTGAATACACACCTGAAGATATCTCATCTATTGCCAAGGATGCAAGGGTAAGGCATTTGCTGCATAGTGCAATTGATAATGTCATGTCAAACAGGGTAATTGGATGCAAGACTGCAAAGGAGATATGGGATGCTTTGGAGACAAGATTCCAGGGAGTTAATGCAATCAAAAAGAACAGGAGGACAATACTCACTCAAGAGTATGAGCACTTTGACTCAAAAGCTGATGAGTCATTAACTGATTTATATGACAGGTTTGTCAAACTCTTGAATGATCTATCACTGGTGGACAAGGAATATGATCTTGAAGATTCATATCTAAAATTCCTTTTAGCTCTTCCTGAAAATTGGGATTTGAAGTCTACTACCATAAGAGACAACTATGACCTTACTGAAACTACTCTTGATGAAATTTATGGTATGCTCAAGACCTATGAACTTGAGATGGATCAAAGGAGCAAGAGACATGGAAGAAAGTCAAGGACAGTTGCTCTTAAAGCTGAGGAGGAGTCTCCTAAAGTTGTTGTCTCAAAGAAGGACAAAGGAAAGGCTCTCATCATAAAGTTTGATTCAGAGTCATCATATCCTGATGATGATGATTCAGAAACTAAAAGTTTATCTGAAGTTGATGTTGATGCAGAGATGATGCAACTGTGTACTCTTATGGTGAAGGGTATCACAAAGATAGCCTACAAGAAATTCAGAAAGGTTAAGAAGTTTTCCAGGAAAGGTGGAAGTTCTGATAAGAAAGGGTTCAGAAAGTCTGAAGGCAAAGGAGGAAAGTCTGACAGAGGAGACAACTCAAATGTCAAATGCTATAATTGTGGTGAAAGAGGCCACATATCTCCTGACTGCAAGAAAGGAAAAAGTGATAAAGGCAAGAAACTTATCACAAAGAAGAAAAGCTAGACAGACACTTCAGATTCTGAAGATGAGGTGAACTATGCCTTGAAGGCAAATACTGATAGCAGTACTGACACTGCTAAATTAAAGATACCTCAAACAACCTTTGCTTTTTTGTACCGATGATATTACTGAGTTGAGGTTATACCTTAAAATCATGTTCATTAGTTTTAGAGATCAGAATTCAACATATGAAAGATTAACATCTGAAAGTCTTGCTCTTAAAAACAGGAATGACTATTTAGAAAAGGAGTTATTTTATCTTTTTCAAACTAAGAAAGAAAGAGATGGGGATTTGTATGTTAGAGATGAAGTACTAAAATTGAATGAATCTCTAAAAACTGATTTAGAAAAGGAAAGAGAGATCATCAGAACTTGGACTCCACTCTGGCAGAACAACTCAGAATTTACTAAGTAGTGGAAACTGGAAAGAGGGATTAGGTTATGGAGATGATAAAAGTGAGAAAGGAACTGTGCAAATTGAGCCAATTATTGTTAAACAGACTGCTAAGCCAAAGATAAATCCTGTTAAATTTGTAGCAAAAACTGTTATGTCTGATTCTGAAAAGATGAAAGATTCTAAGACAGAAGTAAAAGAAAAGTCAACTTCTCACAAATTAAAATAGGATAAACCAGTTGAAGTAAACATAGGCTTAATGACAAAGAAGCAGCTTAAGCATAAGCTGAAAGAGATTAGAAATGTGAACAAGGTAAAGGAAGCTAGGAAAAATAGGAATGGAAAGGAAGGTGTAAATAAAAGCAATAATTATATGCCTGTTCCTAACTCCTAGAAAGAAATGTTATAATTGTGGAAACTCTAACCATCTTGTTTCTTTTGCAGGAAAAATAAAGATACAAACTCTTTACCTCCTAGATCAGGAGTTAAGAGTCAGTCTGTTAGGTTTAAACCACAAAATCTGATATTGTAAAGAAAGATACAAAATCCTTCTAGATACAAATAGTGGTCTTTATATCAAACTTTATATCCAAAAAAGTCTGGGTCCTTAAAACTAACCAAAAATGGTCTTTGTGATTGTAGGGCAACAGGAAAAACATCCTAGTTCTGGACAGTGGATGTTCAGGACATATGACTGGAAATAAATCCATGTTATCAGAATTTGTGGAGAAAGCTGGCCCAGGAGTTTCTTATGGAGATGGAAACATGGGAAAGACTTTGGGATATGGCAATATCAATCTTGGGAATATCATCATTGAAACAGTAGCTCTTGTCTCAAGACTTAAACACAATCTGCTAAGTGTGAGTCAAATCTGTGATACAGAGGTTATCATGTGGATTTCTTTGAAGAACACTGTGAAGTTGTAAGTAATACTATAGGCAAAGTAGTTCTGAAAGGTTACAGGCATGGTAACATATATGAAGTCAAAATTTCAACAAACTCTGATGGTTCTGCAATCTGTCTGTTGAGTAGAGCATCAATTGAAGAAAACTGGAATTGGCGCAATAGACTCTCTCATTTAAATTTCAACAACATAAATGAGCTAGTAAGGAAAGATCTTGTGAGAGGACTGCCAAAATCAGTATTTGCTCCTGATGGCCTTTGTGATTCATGTCAAAAGGCAAAACAAAGAAAATCTTCATTCAAAAGCAAAACTAAATCATCAATTCTTGAGCCTTATCACTTACTGCATGTTGATCTATTTGGTCCCGTCAATGTCATGTCTATTGCAAAGAAGAAATATGCTATGGTTATAGTGGATGAGTTCACCAGATACACTTGGGTGTATTTCTTGCACAAGAAGAATGAAACTGCATCTACTCTAACTGATCATGTCATACAGCTGAATAAGTCAGTCAAAGATTCTGTTAAAATAATAAGAAGTGATAATGGCACTGAGTTCAAAAATTCAATCATGGAAGAGTTCCGCAAAGAGCATGGAATAAAGCAGGAATTTTCTGCACCTGGAACTCCACAGCAAAATGGAGTTGTAGAAAGAAAGAATAGGACTCTCATTGAAGCTACACAAACTATGCTTGATGAAGCAAAGCTACCAACCTACTTTTGGGCTGAAGCTGTGCAGACTGCTTGTTTTACACAGAATGCTACACTCATAAACAAGTATGGAAAAACACCATATGAGATGGTGAAGAAAAAGAAGCCAAATATGAAATACTTTCATATATTTGGATGTAAGTGTTTTGTTCTTAAGACTCATCCTGAACAGCTGTCAAAATTTGATCTAAAAGCTGATAAAGGAATTTTTGTTGGATATCCACTATCCACAAAAGCCTTTAGAGTCTACAATTTAAGAATAAGGATTGTCATGGAATCTATCAATGTATCTTTTGATGATAAAAAGATTACTGGACTTGAAGATTTCAATGATCATGATTAGCTGAGATTTGAAAATGAAGATTTAAATTCTGATTTTGTAAATTCTGATGGCTTAAATCCTGATCCTATAAGTTCTGACGGGTTAAATTCTGATGTCATTGAAACTGTGGTAACTACTCCAAGGGAAAATGCACCTGTTCAGGGGGAGCAAGATGAAGATCCTACCACAACTCAAGACTCTCAAAAAGCATCAGAACCTGTCACTGGCTCTTCAAGTTCTAATTCATCAAGTTCTAAAGAGCCAAATTCTGATAATTTTGGAAACTCTGATTCTTCAAATCCTGAAGGAACCAACTCAAATTCTGAAGTCTCAGAGAGCATAACTATAGGGGGAGCATCAGAAAATGCTGATGAAGACAACATGGATCATGTAGGAGGATCCAGTTCTAGAGAACAACTTCCATCTGCAATGAAGTGGACTAAAGCACATACACCTGACTTAATAATTGGAGATCCTAAAGCAGGTGTCAGAACTAGAACTGCAACATCAAATGAATGTCTCTATCATTCCTTTCTATCTCAGACTGAACCAAAGAAAGTGGAAGAAGCTCTTCAAGATGCTGATTGGGTACAAGCAATGCATGAAGAATTAAATGAATTTGAAAGAAATAAAGTCTGGACCCTAGTGCCAAGACCAAAGAACAGATCAGTTGTTGGCACAAAATGGGTGTTCAGAAACAAAACTGATAGTGATGGCTTAATTACAAGAAAAAATAGCAAGGCTGGTTGCTAAAGGTTACTCTCAATAGGAGGGTATTGATTATGATGAAACATTTGCACCACTTGCTAGATTGGAAGCCATAAGAATCTTTTTAGCTTATGTTGCTCACAAAAAGTTTAAAGTCTTTCAAATGGATGTGAAAAGTGCTTTTGTCAATGGAGAATTGGAAGAAGAGGTATATGTTGAACAACCTCCAGGATTTGTAGATCCAAAATTTCATAATCATGTCTATAGACTTGATAAAGCACTTATGGCCTTAAGCAAGCTCCAAGAGCATGGTATGAGACTTTAGCTCAATTCCTTCTGGAAAGTGGATTTAACAGAGGTACAATTGATAAAACACTGTTCTACCTCAACCATGGAAAGGAATTACTTTTGGTACAGATATATGTTGATGATATCATCTTTGGTTCTACATATGCCAAACTCTGTGAAAGGTTTGCAAAGCTAATGCAGTCAAGATATCAAATGAGTATGATGGGAGAACTTAGCTATTTTCTGGGACTTCAAGTCAAGCAAAATGAAGAAGGTACTTTCATAAATCAATCCAAGTACACCAGAAATTTACTCAAGAAATTTGGAATACAAGACAGTTCAACTGCATCCACTCCCATGGCCACTGTAACCAAGTTAGATAAAGATACTGGAGCATCAGTAGATATTACTAACTACAGTGGCATGATTGGCTCATTACTCTATTTAACTGCAGGTAGACCTGATATCATGTATGCCACCTGTCTTTGTGCAAGATTTTAGGTTGATCCAAGAGAACCTCATCTAATAGCTGTGAAAAGAATTTTCAAGTACCTCAAGGGTACAACTGATCTATGATTGCGGTATTCTAGAGAATCAGATTTTAAGTTAATAGGTTACTCAGATGCAAATTTTGCATGATGCAAAATAGACAGGAAAAGCACTAGTGGAAGCTGCCAATTTTTTGGAGGCAGATTGGTTTCTTGGTTTAGCAAGAAATAGAAATCAATTTCCACATCAACTACAAAAGCAGAATATATTGCTGTAGGAAGCTGTTGTGCACAGATTCTTTGGATGAAGAATGAATTAATGGACTATGGGTTAGAATTTTCTTAAATACCTATTTTCTGTGATAATCAAAGTGTTATTGCTATGACAGGTAATCCAGTTCAACACTCAATGACAAAGCACATCAGCATAAGGTACCATTTCATAAGGGAACATGTGATGGAAGGTACAGTGGAATTGCATTTTGTTCCAACAGATCAACAACTAGCAGATATCTTCATAAAACCACTATGTGAAGCTACTTTTACAAGACTGGTAAATGAACTTGGAATGGTTTCAGGTTCTTTCTCAAAATCTGCTTAATTTTTGTTCTTATGCATCAGACTTTATGATCAGTATTTACAGATTGTCTTATCTCTGTGTAATCTGTGCTTAAATTGTTATATATTAAATACTGATTGTTATCTTATGTGTTTCTATATACTTTGATAGTGTTTTAAATGTTTTGTGATTATTCAATCCAATGAGGATTACTGTGCTAGATGCTGACCTAGTAGTCTTTAACATACTAGAAATCCCATGTTTGAATTAGTTGTTTATGTGGAAATTCATTAACACAAGAAAATTTTGATTTTGAGCTTAGTCAAATTTACTTTGTGTATCTTATTACTAAGTCACAAACTAGATTCTTGCTTCTTATCTGTCAAATTCTGATGTCAGTAAATCTTAAGAACGAACTACATGCTTGATAAGCCTCACTTATCTGAAGGAAAGAAAATAAAAGAAAATTGAAGTCAGGTACTCCTTTGAGATCTAGAGTAAATATGTGAAAGGGAAGACGCAAGTGTCTGGCTGGTATTAAGTAATATGCATTTGAAAAGCAAATAAATTTTTCTTGGTGGCTTTTCACATTCTCTGATTACTGGAGAAATACTCTGATAATAGCATAAATTCTGATAGCAGGTGTGACTCACTTACACTGAGAAGCCACTGTAAAGAGAATGTCAAAAGATGCATAAAATGAGCACAAATAGTTGAGGTGGACTCTTGCATAAATTTATTCTATAGTAGACTTCAAAATTAAAGACAGGTTTTAAGCACTTTTCTTAGTTATGCCTTATTTCTAAGATATACTGAAGTTTATCAGACTTTAATCTTTATCTAATCATTTGCAAATGCACACACTCTCACTCCATATGAATGATGAAAATTACTGTGGTGATCAAGTTGTTTCTGACAAACGGTTAAGTATTATTTGCACAAATTCCGAGGACAAGTTCTGATGAAAGTTCTGATGATTAAACTCTGAAAAAACCAGTCAGTATTTGTATGAAGAATCACAGAAACAAACATTCACTGTTTGAGTACAGAAGCCATATTATGATGACCATTAAATTCTGATAATAGTCAAGTTCTGATGCAAATCATGTTGGAAACTCTTATGCTTATATGGCATTATTTAATTACTTGGCTTAGTTTTAATATTTACAGTAACAGTCATATTTTATCAGAATATATTTAAGTGAGATAAAATCAGTCATAATCATTTGGTTAGTGGGAAACGTGTTTGCCTTGACAACTACATGTGCACAATAATTACTGCTTATTTCTCGTGCCCACTAACTACTGCTTTAATTATTTACTGACTGACAGGTGTAAAGTGTCTGTTTTACTTCCAAAAAGAGCTGTTGAGTGGAGAGAGTATATATATGGGAGTTAAAAGATTTTACAATCTTTTACCTACTTTCTAATTCTTTTTCTTATCTCTATTATTCTCTCTCTCTCTCTAATATTCTCTGAAGCTCTATTTTTCACAGGCATTTTATCAAACACTTTACAAACACACATTTTCTCACTTATTTCTCTACAGAAATGGCACCAAAAGATATCATTTTCAATGGAGCCAAGTTTGTTACCAACAACTACATGGCCATTCTTAGCAAGGACGAAGCTCCATCAGATCTTCACTTCGTTCAGGACTTTCTTGTTAATAGTGAGATTGGGTTTGCTTTGACCCAACCAGAAGCACTTTCAGGAACTCAAGTACTGGAGTTTTGGAGGAGTGGTGTATATGATGATGGTGGTGCAAATGGGTCCCCAAGTATTATTTTACAACAGGGGAGGTTGAACATGTGGTGACTGTGTCTACTGTTCACAAAGCTCTACATCTGCCAAAAGATTGTATTTTCAATTCAACTGTTGAGGAGCCAGCTCTTCAATAAATGTCGGCAAATCTAGGCTATGAAAAGCCTTTGGCAAAGCTGGGCCAATTGAAAAGACCCCATATAAGGAGGGAATGGAGTTTCTTTTTCAACTACATCACCAAGGCCTTTGCAAACAAGTGCTCCAACTTTGATGCAATTCCAATCCTTAGTCAGCAAATTGGGTATGCTCTAATTACTCAATCTCATTTTGATTATGCTAGTGTTGTGCTAGGATTTATTGGGGATAGGATGCAATAGGACAGAACTACTATATATTTTGCTAGATTTTGCCAACTTATTTACAGTTTCTGTAGTTTTGATAAGGCCCAACTAGCTAGTGAGTTGATTGAACTCTTTAAACTTGCTAAAAGGGCTTTCACTGACTTATTATCTACTGATAATAAGAAGGCTATACTAAGACCCCTCCAAATTCCACAGTCAGTCAAACAGGTCTTAGTAAACTCTGACCCTCTCACATACAGTGCTATATTTCCTGATGTACAACCATCCCAACCTCCATCAGCACCTACAACCAATCAACCACCTATCACTTCTCAACCTCAAACAACTCAACCTACCATCAGAACATATTTCAAGCCAGCTCAGTCATCTCAACCTCAACCATCAGTACCTACCATCAGAACTTCATCCTCTAGGCTTAAAAGAGCAAAATTTGTTCCTAAATCTCCATCAAGGAGAAGAAGGATGATTTTAAGGGATGAATCTGATGATGAAGATGAGCAAGTCCAGGTTCATGCATCAAAACCTGTGACAGTTGAAGCTGACAAGGCAACTTCTCTAGAAAGAAACTAAAGCTGAAAATTATGATATTTTGATGAGAAAAAGAAATTCAAGTTATGATGCTAATCAAGTAACTCCTACACCATCCAGGAGATCAAAGAAACAGAGAGCAGGAAGGCATTTCGCACAACCTCCATCTGAGGATACTAATGAGGCTGAGGAAGGGGATCAGGAATCTCTGATCTCAAAGCCAATAGTAATTGAATCTTTGCCACCTCCAACTCAGGCTGAAGATACTGTTCAGGATACAGTGATTACACCTCCTATCTCTCCTATTCATGACAATGTTACAGTTGAAGATTCAGGATTAAGTCTTGAAATTGACCTTCATAGGCTGATCATTCCAACTGTGCTCTATCTGGAAGCTCCTACTGCAGCTCAGCCAACTATTGCTACTTCTCCTATCTTACAGGCTGAGATACCAACAACTCCAATTCTGGAGATAAATTCTGATGATCAGAATTTAGATCCAGTTATTGCAGAATCACCTTCAGTGACACATACTTTAGTACTATCAGAAGATGATGAGTTTTCTGCAAATTCTGGAGAGTCCTCCAGTTAATACTCCAGCTCACATTCTTGGAAAGGAGGCATTGATTGAAAAGTTTATTGAACAGGCTGCTCCTATTCCTTGGGAAGAAACTCACAGAGGAATGGAGTGGAACAAGAAGTGGAATGAATCTGATTTTATTCCAAGCTCAAAAGTGCTGATAGAGCATATTGTCAAAGCTGATGAGCTGATGACAAATTCTGATTTCAAGCACCAACTCAAAGTCACTGCTCTAAGTACCAAATCTCTTCAAAGTCTACACTCTCAAACTCATGCCAAGGTTGATAAACTTCTGGAATCAGCTGAAAAGCTAGATATGACTCTCAAATTAGAAAAGTCAAGACTTATCAAACCTGTACATAAGAAAGTTGAAGCTATTGAGAAGGTACAAGAAAAGCAACAGGCCCAAATTACTGAGGTCCTGCAGAATCAAGCCTCTCAACAAGCTCAATTGAATGAAATTCAATCTTCAGTAGAACTTCTTCTCTCTCATATACTACCAGATGATGCCAAAAAGGGGGAGAAGGTAGTTAAGTCCAAATGTTCTAATACTCAAGTAGTGAAGAAAAAGGATGACAATGAGGATGACCACGGAAACCCTAGAAAGGGTAAGGGTCAAGGTCAAGGGCACAACAGCAAAGTTTCTTCAAGGAAACTAATTTCTGATTCAAGCAAATCTTCTATTAAAAAGAAGACAAATTCTGATATTGTAAATGCTCAATATTTGATAGCAAGTTCTGATTCTGATGTTCTGATTCAAGCTGAAAGTCAAGACTTTCAGCAGTTCTTGCAAACTCTGAAGCTAAAGGGAAAGCTGACTACTGTCTACTACAAGGATCCTAAAATTCAGACACTTGATGAAGAGAATGCTAGAAGATTATTTCTCAAGCATAATCCTGGAATGGATTTAGAGAATTTAAAGGAGGAAGAAGCTAGATTTGTAGCTAAGAAGACAAATCTAAAGTCTAAAGCTTCTGATGCTAAGAAACCTCTAAGGCCTAAGGTAAAAGGCATTGTGATCAAGGAAAAGTCAAATTCTGAGGCTTCAAAGCCCAAGACAAGATCACAAGTTGAGATTGATCCCAAAGATAAAGGGAAAGGAAAAGTTGATGAACCAACAAAGCCACAGGAGATGAAGATTCCTCAAATCCTGATGAAACCTGTGTGCAAAATGGTTCAACTTTATGATGATACTGTTGTTGAAGATGAAACTGTTCAAATTCTGAAAAGAAGGAAGATAACTGAAGAATCCAAGACAACCTATGACAAAGCTCAAGTTGTTCAGAATGAAGAACAGCAAGCTACAGAAGAAACAGAAAAGTCTGGTCAAATCAAATCATCAAGAAATCAGCCTCTGACAGTGCTCAAGTTGATTTAGACAAGATGAAAGTTGATGATAAGAAGAAACTCCTATGGAAAAATGTTAAACCATCAGATCCAAAGAAAAGCCAATTGTTATCTAATTTCATGACTGTTGGATTGAAAGCCAGAGAAGCAAGAGACAGAGCTGGACTAGGTTCTGATGAAGCCAAAATCAAGACAGGAGTTGAAGTGCTTACAAGAGATCCATTTCTATTAACTGAGAAACCTCTTGAAGAAGTTACACAGAAACACCTTGATAAGGTTATATCTGTTCAAGTGGTACTGGATGCTCATAATAAGCATTATATCAAAGAAAAGCTGATTCTATTTCTTGAAGATGGAAGAACATATCAAATGTCAAAATCAGATGTGCGGAACAAATCTCTGAAAAAACTTCAATTCTTTCATTATCTTTTAGAGATAAAGTCTGAGATTACCAGGAGATGGTCAAATTTTATTATAAAGACTATAAGAGATAAAGTAAGAATTTCTGGTTTAAGGGTTACAAAATTCATTTCTAATATAGTTGAAGATGATGGAAGTGAAATTCCAATGAAGAAGGATGCTGCTAAACTTGAAATCATTCTACAAGAGAAATGTATGTGCTACAATGAAGACTCTTCTCATCCAAGGGTGATCAGACTTGGTGATGGTTTGGAAAGAAACCATATCTCAACACTTAGGACTGCAATCTACCAGATTGGAAGTCAGAATGAAGAATTGAAGCAAGTCAAAGCTACAATAGCTCAAGTCCTGAGGAATAAAGAAGAAAAGCTGATATCAAACTTTGTCAAGAATTACTTTGGATTCAGATTGACTCAGTGAGATTGGTAAAAGCTACAAGGACTGTAAGTTGTAGTTAGTTATTTAAATAAACTCTCATTGCATTTGTACTTAAATGTTTTTGATATCATCAAATCTAATAACTTATATATTTTCCATAATTTACAAGTTGGGGGAGATTGTTAGATATATTTGAGATGTCATGTCTAATCTGATTTGTGTTTAGTTTTCAGAACTTAACAACATGACATATCTGGACTTACTGAAATCAGAACTTACTGAAGTCAGAACTTAATATCAGAACTTAAGGTGTCAGAAGATATATATCAGGACTTAAGTGTCGGAAGACTTCAGATAAGGAATGCGACTTATTTACAGGAGAAGATCTGGACTAAAGCAAAAGAAGATATGCATGAAGAGTTAGAGGACTAGAAGACTTGTAGAAGATATATGATTGATATATTTTAGGAGACAAAATTATATTCCATATCAATTAGAATATATCTTGTAATTGTGTACTATATAAACACAGCTTAGGGTTTACACTATATGTGTTATCATTGATATTGTGCAGCTCTTAGTGATATTGTTCATCACTGAGAGAGAAACAGTTCTATTGTAACAGAGTTTATTAGAATATACTTCATCTTTGTTACATACTTGTGTTGAAATCGATTTGATTGTATAAACACTATATTCAACCCCCTTTTATAGTGTTGTGTGACCTAACAAGTGGTATCAGAGTCTTTCTGTTAACACACATATAGTAAAGATCCAAATAACAATCATGTCTGAAGAAACACAAACCACAACTAAGCCCACCAAAACTCAAGAAACTCAAAACACTCAAACTCATAGTCGATATGAGACTATTAGGGTTCCCATACGGAGACCTTCTGAGTATCCCATATGGAAAGTGAAGATGGCTATGTTTCTGGAAGCTACAGATCTAGAATACCTTGACAGAATAAATGAAGGACCATATAAGCCTACAAAGCTCTCTGTTGCAGTCTCACCGGAGATGGCGTTCCCGGGATCCTCACACCTCCCCAAGCTCCAGATCACTTCTCCTAATCACCAGGAACACAACCCAACAATCAAATCGTTCTAATAACCCCGGAGTTGGCTGGAAATTGGCCGAGAAGTTTGCCAGTTCCGGCGAACTTTGTTTGCTTCGATTCGAGCAAACCAGGAATCGTCAGTTGTTGTAATATACTTGAATCGATTGCAAATTCAACAAGCAACACGATACAATCAAAAAAACATCTAATAACCCCTAGAACAAAGAGGCCCAAATTTCAATTAAAAACATTCATACGGGTTATAAACCCTAATTTTGAAATTTGAAAATTAAACCCAATTTTGAACATGTTATTGAAGTCCAAATCAGTCATATAATATATCAAAATCATCACGAAGAAAAGCTCTACAGCATGCAATCATCAAATCATCCAAACAATCATCCGAACAAAAATTCATAATTTTAATCAAAATAATTCGAAAATAAATAAAAATATAGAAAATAAACCTTATTTCTGCAGTTCTGAAACTTGAAGAACCTGATAGTACTCCTTAAATCTTTCATTTTGGTTACTAGAGCTTCCCGAGCAGATTTCAATAACACCTCGAAATTATAGTTTGATTCTCAGAAGGTTATAAGAAATTAGGGTTTTTCTCTGTAAAATTATATAATTACTGGCTGCAAATGATTTTCTGTACAAAATAAAATACGGTAAGGGCTATTTATATTTACGGAATATTGGTACCCCTTTGGATCATAACGGATATAAAATAGTACGTTTATTTATAAAAACAGATCCAAAACGGTACCGGTTTCGGGATAATTATCCAAATATATATAATTTGTACTACGGTCTTGGTCTAAACGCCTGGTTACACGTATTGCGAGGTGATAATTATAATTGTTTAATAAAAAGATCTCGTTTATCAAAAATATGAGTTTTATTGATTTACTGAAACAAATTTTGTATCGAAAATATTGCGCCGAGACCCGCACAGGACAAATTGTACGCCGGATAAAAAAAGTCAAAACATGGAAAATACTCGGAATATTGCAATTAGGTTAGGAAGGAGTTCTCGGAAGAGTTTCGAGTTATAAAAACGCAAAACGGGTGAAGTTGGCTGGTTTTCGATTATATAAAATGATTTAAAAATACTCGAAAAAAGAATTTATTAAATCCATAAATTTTCTATAAAATCATAAATCAACATAAAAATAAATAGAAAAATATGACAATTATCTATATTTTATTTTGGACATATAAAAATTAAAATACTAAATTTATATTATTTTTAATCACCCAAACACATATACCACTTAACAAATAATTCATAGAATACATACTAAACATGTATAATATTTATTTATTAACCAAAATAATTACACGATATATCCCTGATATTATATCAACTCTGTCAAAGTCTTCATCAAGAGTTGCTGCAATGTAAACCTTTTCACTTTACCATCCCTCAAAAAGTACAGAATCTTTTCTCTGACATCACCAAGATTTATCTTCCTGTAAACAATCTTTACAGCTTCAACTTTCTCAAGATGTGAAGGAGTAATTTTCTCACCAAGATTGTCAATCAAAGTATTTGTATCAAATAATCAGACCTCAGAGTTTCCATTCCAGAATGACCAATACCTCATCTCGTACGAGTTTTGATAAGCTTTAGTTTTTCATTATGTTCCGCCCAAGAAGGTTTCTTGATGGACTTATCAACATTCTTCTGTTCTGGAGTAGGATCCCTTAGTCCTGCTAACACAAATTCAATATGCTTGAATCCTCTAGGATAACTAAAAGCGTAGATATCTTTCCATCTTTTATCCTTCTTGTTGAGAGGAGTATAGATTGTAGATAAATCATGAATCTTCCCTTTTGATTTTTGCCATAGCTCTCTCTTTGAATTTAGAATTCTTTGCACATTGTCATTACAAGCTTGATCAGCTTTCCTTCTGTCAATTCTTTCCTGTGCATCAAGAATTAATTCATCCAATACTTTGATCACCTTTTCATCAATATCAAAGTCAGCTTTCAGAATCACAGCATCAGGATTTGCCTTTTTCTCAGGATTTGTGTCTGCTTCAAGAGACACATTTGCATTTGTTACATCAACTTGAGGAATGTCAATAGTTGATTTCTTCTTTTTGGGAATGATCATTTCTTCAACATTCTCAGCTTCTTCTTTTACATCATTTCCTTGTACAGGAACAAAATCTTCTCTGAATAGAACATTCAAAAATGCGGAACCAATTGCAGAATCTCGACTTGAATTGGAAATTCTTCCTCTTCATCTAGCTTTTGTAGTTCTTCCACCTTTTTTTCCTCTTCCTTTGGAGGTGTTTACTTCAGCTTCAATTTGATCCATTAACCCCTTCACATGCATAACTGCTTTTTCAGTTGTTAGATCAGGAAATTCTTCAATTATCAACCCAAGTGCACTTCTGGCATTCTTTTGCTCAAAACTTTTATCCTTGTAGTACAGAATAATCTCTTCACTTATTTTCTTGTGTCTGTAAGGAAAGAATAATCCTTTAGCATATGCTATGTTAGAGATTGTAACATCACCATTTTCAGGAGCATCAGCATTAGTCTTGTGCTTAACTTCATGAGCACCAGTAGTCTGTCCTTGTCCTGAACCAGATCTTCTAGAATGTTAAGGTTGTTGAGCAACAGAAGAAATTTGAACATCAACTGGATTCTTATCACCATCATCATCAGTATCTTTATCTTTTAACTGAATAGAGTTAGGTGTACATTTTGTAACAGCTATCTTCTCCCCCTTTTTGGAATTTGGATCTGAAAGAAGAGAAAACATAGCATCCAGTTTATCAGCCATTGAAGACACTTTATCTTCCAAGGAAGAAAACCGAGTATCCATGCTTTGTTGAGATTGAATTACGGCTTTAACAGCTTTCTTCACACTTATGAGTTCAGCTGAAGTAAGTGGATTAACCATAAAAACATCAATTTTTTTCTGTAAAGTGGTATGAGATGTCTTTATAGCAGCAAGTTTAGAGAGAATTCCTTTCACAGAAATGGTAGAATCCTTGAGATGCAATTTGAAGTCAGGGTTTTGAAGTCCATCATATGCCCTGTGAATATGTTGCATACCAACAGCTGAGTAAATAGAAGTATGTGCATCTCTCCATGCAAAATCCCATTCAGCCTTTCGAAAATGCTCAGCATCAGCATTGTAATAAGAGGGATCAGCATTGAAATGTGAAGAAGAACCAATATTGGACTTCTTAGATGCATCAATAGCAGTCTTCAACTGAGCTATGTCAGGATCATCAGAATCATTATCTTCATCAGAATCAGAGCAAGACAGACCCTCAGAAGAATTGGCAGAGCTTAGCAGAATTGTTTTGCCTTTAAGAGAGTCCTTAGCAATAATTATCTGGTTCTGATGAGATCCTGAAATAAAAAACAATGTCACACCTAAATCTCTCTTTTCTTTTCAAGTGATCTCATCACTTGTGAGATATATTTGATAATGTCATGTGTAATATGATTTGTGTTTAGTTTTCAGATCTTACATAACAGGACATATCAATACTTAACTGGAAATCAGCACTTATACTGAAGATGGAACTTAAGATATCTGAACTTAAGTTATCAGAACTTAAGGTTCAGAAGATATTTATCAGGAGATAATATCAGGACTTAAGATGACATTCAGATAAGGCAGGCGGCTGATTGAAAGGAAAGAAGATCGAGACTAAGACAGAAAGAATTGTGCATGAAGAAGGAATTCTATGAAAAAGAGAAAACTTGGAAGAAAAGATAACTAGTTGATATATTTTAGGAAGCAGAATTATATTCCATATTAATTAGAATATTATCTTGTAACTGTGTAGTATATAAACACAGGCATAGAGTTTACACTATAAGTGTTACGATTATCGAAGTTATTATTCTTTGTAACTCTAGCAGCTCTCGTGATAATTTGTTCATCACTGAGAGAGGACAGTTACATATTGTAACTGAGTTTATTGTGTTGAATAAAGTCTGTTTTCTGTTACTGGAGTTCTTATATTCGATATGATTGTGCTAAACACTGTATTCAACCCCTTCTACAGTGTGTGTGACCTAACATCACTTCTCACACAATATATTACTTTGAATAGTAATATGTTTCTCACATAAGAATGTTTATAAGCAAAGAAAAACTTATAAAATTCTTTTCTCAAGACTACCTCTCCTTTTTCCAGTACGGGACACTGCCACTCAGAATTTTAATTTTCTCACATAGTATTTTCACACAGTCTCACAGGAAGACACAATCACACATTTTGGAAAGAAATAAGAGAGGACTGAGAGGAGTAGTATGTTTGTCATATAAATAAAGGTAACCTCAAATAAGAGACTATTTATAATCATACAAACATGAAGAACAATAGAGGAAAATAAGCTGTACCTGAAGGTGAGTCCTCAAGAGGCAGTGATGATAATGGAGGGACAAATAATACATCAGGATACTTTGATAAACTAGCTAGCAGCAATGAATCATCAGTAGGAGCTGTTTGAATGGAAAGTTGGTCATCAACAGGATTTGAAGTAGGATCAGGATTTTATTTGTCATGAGAATGCACTAGACCAGCATCACTACTTTGAACTGATGGTTCTTGTGGGGCCGGAGGAATTTGAGCTGCTTTAGAAATTATTTGTGAAGGTTCTTCTGTACTCTCCTCAAATATAAGATCATGAATAACTGCAACCACCTTTGACAATACATCCTAATGAGCCTTCTTTTCTTGCAATAGTTGTTCAGAATCAACAAGAAGATCACCTTATGCAAAAATCAACAATTATTTATGCAGGGTCTTTGTCTTCATCTTCCCTTTGAGAAGATGGTTCTTGTGGGACTGGATGTTCCTCAGTTGCTAAGTCCCTTTGAGACTTAGGTTCTTGTGGACTGACATCCATAGCAGAGGACTGAGTCTTTTTCTTCTTTTTGGTATGCCTAACCACATCTTCAACTTTTCTTTTCTGCATACTCTTGGAAGTGTTCTTGGACTTAGCAGTTTCTTTGTTCATTTGAACCTTTTTTATCAGAGCACTAGCATCAGTATTTGGCTCTTTCGTTCCAGTTGTGTCAACAGAGTCATCAGGAATTGCAACTGTTGATTTTTTTGGCTTCAGTCTTAGCCTAATGGGCATCTGATCATCAAAGTTAGAATCATCTTGCATGATCAGCTTTCTTTTTCGAACTGGAAAACATTCTTCTTTCTTCTCACTCTCACTCAGTGAGGCTTATTGAGCTCTCTGTTTAGATTGAACAGATTTCTTAACCAGCCTTTTCTTTATTACAACTGATGTCTTTTGGGAGACATCAGAGGAGGCTAATTTAGGAGCTGGAGTGGAGTTCTATTTGGTAGAAGGAATGCTTGGGTTAAAAACAAGATGGGTAGTGTCTTGTTTCATAGCATCAGGATTTGTAACAGAGGTTTCAGCATCAGGATTTGCAGGCACTTTTGAAAGGGTAGGTCTATTTCTCAGTAGAAATTGCCTGACCTCCTTAGGCATGAAGGGAAGTCCTGTAAACTTATTCTTTTCATCTCTTTTGATATGATCTGTAATAGCTTTTTCAGAAATATGAAATACAGGAAGCAATTCATCTTTATCAAATTCAACATTAGGGCATAGAAAATTAAAAATCAGGTGAAGAAATCTAGTATACCCTATGACACCTGATGCATCTATTCTCCTAGCAATTATGAATTGAAGAATTGTGTTACCATAGTCAAAATTACCAGAATGGAGAAGAGAATACCCAATTTTCAGAAAAGTGGAGGGAAGGGCATCAAAATTAGTTGTCTTATTCAAGAAGCATATGCTGATGCAATCAAAGAAGAAATTCAACTCTCTCTTTAACTTTGTTCTTATCAATTTCCCAATTGTTGTGATGTCACCTTTGTAGTTCAAAGTTCTGAGCATGTCAAACAGCTGCTCAGTTATATAATTTTCAGGAGCACCATCACAGAAAGGCAATCTTAGTGCTTGAACAAGAACATCAGCATCCACCTCATACATGTGTCCCTTAAATTTAAAAGAGAAACCAATATTTGTTTATAGCCCTGTATGATACCTTAGTAGGATTTGTAAGAGCATATCCAATTGGACAATGGAGTAAAAAATCCTGTATATCATGAAAAGATTGAGGAAATTGCTGATGTGTGAGTGGAGCCAAGTAGTTGTTGGTTCCAAAAGTATTGCTGTGAATAATGGTGGTTTGATTGAAGAGAGGTGAAAGCTCAGAAGATGACATGATATTTGTAGGTGTTGAGGAAAGATTTTCTTTAGATGTGAACAGTGAGGTTGTGTGTATGATGATATGTGTCACATAATTTCTTGTGCAAAAAGAAGTTTGCAAAGCTTAATTGTATGTAATACACTTGGAGAAGGAAGCTTTGGTGAATTAGAATTTTGATAGAGGATAATTACTGAAAAATTTGAGTAGAAAGTGGAGTTATGTGCGGAATCAGCAACAAAGAATGCACTGCTTTTGTAGTAAATCGCTGTGACTTTGTTCGGCAGTTTATCCACTTTTAAACAGTAATTAAGAAGACAATCACTTTTTCAGCATTAAACAATTCAGAAATCATTTTGTCAATAATATTCGAAATTGAAATAGGCTAACCTGTCATCAGTATTTGGTTTGTGATGGCCTCAACCCCGGGGTCAGGAGTTGACATCACCAACAACAATAATAATAAACATAACATAATCCAAATCATTAATTATACATAACCACGACCCCTTTACCAAGACCTTTTCCAGGTTTAAGTATGATTTAGGTTACAACTATTACAAAACCGACTAACAATAAACCATCATGACGCAACTAACTTAATACAACAACTCAATAGACCATCTTTGGTCCAACACAACTACCTTAGAGGAGCCTAACACGGAAGAAACTGGAACCCTGCCCTGACTATCGTGAAAGAATCTCCTAGGAATCTGCAATACATATATAAAACATTCTGTAAGGGTGAGCAATCAATTGCTTAGCAGTACCACTATATGAATAACAAGCAAAACGATTCATGATAAAACAGTTATAGGAACAAAATTCATAACTTGTTAGAAAGCAAGTAAAACATGTATAAACTGGATATCAAAACTAGCATGCTCTGTAAAACAAAAATCAACAGTCGTGTGCTGTGCATAAATACCAGAGTTCAATTTTAGCATGCTATTTTTATTTTCAAACCTTCTGTTCCATTACAGGAACCATAAAACCAGTTTTCCCGTTACGAGGACCCAAAACCATTTGTTCCGTTACTGGAACCTCAATCACTTGTTCCGTTACTAGAACCACAAAATCATCTGTCCCGTTACGGGGACCACAAAACTATTCGTTCCGTTACGGGAACCATTAAACCAAAATCAGATATAAAAGTGGATGAATTCTAGGGACATCTGATCAGTCTATCCCACCACAATATTTGTTCCGGAACTCAGAGACTAGCTAGGTCTCTATTATGCTGGACTAAGTGGCCTACCAGTACGCGCATCCAACTTAGCCTCTTACGCAACCACTTGCTGGGTCGTTACCTAATAACGGGCCTCTTACGCCACTGACCATCCAAAATCTGATTCACGTTTATCCAGTTTCAAAATCACTTTTACCTATCTCTTGTTAAAATCAATTCTATCACAGCACACTATTCAAAACCTCTTTTCCATTATTAATCACACTTTAGAGATAGGTATTTTCAGAAGTTACTTTTCCCCAAAACAATTTGAAAACAATGAATTATAACTATAGGGGATATGTAACTTAAAACGTTTATGTTCCATTACGAGAATAAAACAATAGTTACTCATATATACTGAACCACAAGAGTATGGTCAGGGGTACTTTCTTTGCAGAGCTTTACAACTAATATCGATTGACCTTGGACTGACTTGGACGCTCGTCTTTATAACTTAGTTAGCATACTATCCTGGATCCGACCTCAACGCTCAGGTCCTTCACTTGGAACCTCACTGCACATGTCGACTGATCACTAGGTTATCTTTAGTTCGATATCAATTCTTGAGTCCTTTGACTAGAACCCGAACTTTGAATTGATTTTACTATAGTTCTTCCATCCACTTCAATCTACAGTGATATGGTTGATAAAACTTGATTTTACTTGTCGCGAGCTTCGATTCGACTACTTGCACGCCAAAATCGGAGTTCGATAACACCTTCGAATCACAGTTTAATTATGAAGAACACTTACTACTTTCTCTGGATAATTATGAAATTTTATTGGTGAAATGATTATGCGCGAAATAAACCTACATAAATGGTTATTTATAGAGGAAATTTTGAGAATATTCCCTGGATATGCTTTGGAATATTCCTTGAATATACTTTTGGATAGAATATTCCCTGAATATGCTTTGGAATATTCCTTGAATATACTTTTGGATAGAATATTCCCTGAATATGCTTTGGAATATTCCTTGAATATACTTTTGGATAGAATATTCCTTGAATATACTTTGTACGAAGATAATGTTATCGAAAAGGGTTATCGTATCGAAAATTTTGTGTCGGGCCGCGCACGGGTCAAACCGTAATCCGGATCGAAAAAGTCAAAATACGGAAAATGTCCGGAATTACCAGATTAGGTTAGGAAGGAGGTTTCGGAAGGGTTTCGGGTTGTAAAAACGCAAAAACGGTTAAGGTTGGACGATTACCGGCTTTAGAAAATGATTTTGTAATTATTCAGAAAATAATTAATAAATTCATAAATCAATATAAAATCATATAACACTCCAAAAATTACCAGAAAAATACCTTAGTTATCTATATTTTATTCTGTACATAATAAAATAACATATGTATACTTTACCACCTATAACAACACCAATCATCAGATAATTCACCAAAAATCACAATATAATCACATAATAATTATTTATAAAAAATAATAATAATAATTATATAAATAATCCTCGAACACCAATAATCACATATGATTAATAACAAAATAATATCCAACTAACTGAACCCATACACATATTTTATTTTTTTAATAATTCCACAATTACACATTTAAATAATACAAAAATACACGAGTCGGTATATCCTTCCCCCCTTAAAAAAGATTTTGTCCTCAGAATCTGATCTAACTAAATAAGTGAGGATATTTGTCAAGCATATATGACTCTAACTCTTAAGTAGATTCTCCTGCTGAGGAATTCTTCCAAAAATACTCACTATAGGATTAAACTTCTTTCTGAGGTCTCGTTTTCTATGATCTAGTATCTAGATTGGGTCATACATCTTGCTCTAATTAAATAAAGAATACCTTACCTTGCCACAAAGACACAAAACACACTAGGAGTGTGTTGTCGCTATGTCAACAACGCTAACTCATAGACAACTTATTTACTTTTCTTAATATCTCACACAATCCTGAATTTCTAGGGCTTGGCTTACTTTTATGCTCAAATCTTACTATTCCTTTTTAATATAAAACTTCCAGCGATATCAATGTTCCAACTTTTATCTCTATATCCTTCCGACACGAATCCGCATTCGCCCTTGGTATACCATGAGTTAATTTTAACCTTTCCCAATCAATATTCCGTATTCATAATCTAGTGAACTGGTTCAGGATCCGACGATTCCTTTAACTCTTCAACCAATTTAGACTGAGGATGAACTTCATACAGAGGCTTCCTTTTTCACCTTCGATTGTTCAAACTTTAACCCTCACTCTTTACGATTCTTTTGTTAACTCCTCAGGGATCTTGATCACATATACTGGTCTTACTTGAGTGATCGCTAATAGGATACCGTAATCTTTTGGTAATTTCAATCATAATTCATTCCTTGAAATCTTAACATATAGCTGCTCCTTTTCCAATCTTCGTAGAGGAATCCTTGGGCGTTCTATATGGATTTTCTAGAGTATAAATAGCTGAGGATGTTATCAATAAATACAATTACACTTATACAAGTACTCCTTATATACTTTGTTCAATGAATCTTCAAATATGACTAATGTATTTGTTAATCCAAATATTACCATCCGAACTCGTAATGTCCATACCTTTCTCTAAACACAATCTTTAGTATGACCTCAAGCTTACCTTTAGCTAACGGTGGCCTGATATTAGGTCAACCTTCACAACCCACTACATCCTTTTAATTGAATCATATAAATAATCAATCTTATACAGAGATCACTTATTTCTTTTTATCAACTTCTCCAACTTCTGATAATCAGTACTTAACATCGCACATCCATTCTTCTTTTCTATAAACCACATCAGTTCGTAACACGGATTACTCCTTGTCTCATTAGTCTTTTATCTCACAATTCTGAAGTTTCCCCTTAATCGATTACATGATTCCTATTGGGTCATCCGATACGGCTTTTGACACCAGTTCGATTATCTTATAGTCCAAGATTATTCTGGTAAGTCATTCGATAAAACCTTTGGGACCTCACTTGCTATCTGGATTCTTTCCAACTTAGGCGCTTCCTTCTTATTATCCCTTACCTACGCTAGTCACGCCTTATATACCTGCTTATGCCCTTGGATACTCATCCTATTGTTAGCTTTCATAGATATTACTATTCGCTTCTTCTTGTAATCAATCATTGCTCTGGTTCTTTATGAGGGTTTTGAGCAGCTAATTCCTTACTCATATTATAAGTCTTAGCCTTAGTTGTACTGGACGTCAAACCTTTTGATGCACTACCTCCCACACTATCTCGGGAAATACTTCTACAATTCTTCGCAATATGCCCCACCTTGCCCCAGTTGTAACAGACGACTCCTGTATTTTCCACCTTACATTCTAACGCATAATGTCCCTTCTGACTACACCTAAAACATTCAGTATTTGCCTTACACCTTCCACCATGCCTATTACCGCATTGCTTACACTCCGATATAGGCGACGTAACCGACTTAGCTTGCTTAGAGCTGGCTGAGGTGTTACTAATCCTGTTTAAAGAAATACTTTTCCTTCGAAATTATTTATTCTTACTCTTTCCACCCTTTTTCTGAGACTTCTTGCTGGATCCTTCTTGACCTGTTACTTCTTCCATATCATCTATCTTTCGCTTCTTATCTTCTCTTTCTCTAGCGGCTAACTTCTGATCAAATTCAATTACCAAGGCGGCCTGAACTACGGAAGGATACGTCTTGAGTTGTAAGGATACCACTCCACTATGAATTTCAGGCTTCAATCCTTGTTGGAACCTCCTTGCCTTCTGAACTTCAGAACATATAAAATCTGGTACAAACCTAGCCAACTCTGTAAACTTAGCCTCATACTCAGCTACACTTCTATCACCTTACTTCAGTTCTAGAAACTCAATCTCCATTTGATTTCCCACGCAGTCAAGAAAATACTTTTCGAAGAATAATTCAGTAAACCTAGCCCATAGAACAGGGCCTTCTCCTTCTAACGCTCTGGTTGACTCCCACCAGTAATTCGCTTCATTTTTTAAGAAGTAGCTTGTATAATCAGTATTAAGATTATCACTTAATTGAACAAGATTGAAAGCTTTCTCCATCTCTTTTAACCATGCTCCAGCCGCTACTGGATTATGTTCACCTTTAAACTCAGGAGGTTTAACACTCTGGAAAGATTTAAAACTGACACTTTGATTCACTCCCCGCTGTTGCTGCTGCAACAGTATTTGCTGTTGCTAAACCTGTTGGATTAGCTGCAACTGTTATTGCTGCTGCTGGCGCAACAAGTCTAAAATTTTATTTATAGTTGGACCCTCCGCAAAACTACTACTATTTTCTTTAGACTGGGTAGCTTACTTGGGTGGCATCTTCCTGAAATATATAAATGAGTTTGTTCAAAACATAACAAAATGTTTGACAGAAGGTATCACCGTTTAAACGGTGCACCTGTATCAGGAAAATGCTGCCCAATCACAGTACCCATATCTTAAATATCGGGGTCCATTATAAAGAAATCTAGATTAACAACACTAGCAATCATAGCAACAATGACAGTAACAGAATCAACAACAGTTCAGGAAATCTAAAATATAAAGAAACTAAACACCGTAGCATGGCTCCTCAATATAACAGCAACTGACCAACTTCCCATCACTAATCAAGTACAACAGCTAAACTTATCCAACATACCATAAAAGTCGGCTGAATATATTAGCCACACACTATGTAGAACAAGCTGGTAAATCGAGTCAAGCTTAAGGAACACTGACTCTACTAAGCACCATCGTTCATGTTTCAACCAATCCTTCTTCTAAGGATGATTTCTTATCACCCGCAAGTAACTCATCAACCATTGATTTACTTTTCTTGAGGCTATAATTCCATCATTAGGTCCCAAACTCTCGCGGTTACCATTATTCTTAAATGATATCCTCATATAGGACTCTCGTTCTTCTCGACAGTCGCTCTTACTTGCTTTAATAACGAGGATCATCTAATCACAGAAATTCATTATCATAGAATATCCAATGAAATTTCAAACTCAAGAAAATAGAATAAGAAAGAACCAGTGAAGAAGACATAGGTATGACTGAGGGCAACCATACGAGTACATAAGATGGTCAGTCTTAGTACCGCATAGTTCACAACACATACTTCGGTGGCATCCCACTAGATCCTTTTATCACATAGATAAATGATCAATTCATATGCATTGTTTGTCCCAATCAACCGATAGAATCTCCGAGAAAAGATACAATATTTAAATACAGATTTACCAATAAGAAGGGAGAAAATCTTATTTATAACTGAACCAACAGAATCGTAAGTTGCTTACTTCGAATTTGACTCCCTTGCAGATAAATAAGCAACCTATTGGGAGACAGGCATTTATTCTGGAAAACAAAATATGTCTCAAGAAATGCGTATAAGATTTAGGATATAACAACAGTACTGATCCCCGTACTTCACGAAACTTAGTTGTCATAGCAGCCACCGACTATTATCGTATTGTTCGAGCTCACCGAGGTCACACACTCGGTCCAACCACACTCCTTCACACAGAAAATGCGATATTTAGAAATAACGTTGGCGTC
This sequence comes from Apium graveolens, assembly GCF_009905375.1. Classification (NCBI taxonomy): domain Eukaryota; kingdom Viridiplantae; phylum Streptophyta; class Magnoliopsida; order Apiales; family Apiaceae; genus Apium; species Apium graveolens. The sequence continues at coordinate 113,607,918 of NC_133651.1, read as the reverse complement.
TTCTCAGCTGACACAACAAGGGCCCGCTCAACGCTGAATCCTCGCAATCAGACTCCTTCTCTCGAGGGAAAAACTAGAAATCTCTATCGAACATTACTAATAATACATATACGAAGGAAACGTACTCTAAGTTAGGGCAGTTCCAGTCAATCCTCAATAAATGTCAGGGTTACGCTTCTGAAACCCTTGACTAAACTCATAGACTTACTCCTCTGATTGAGTTGCTGACTCACATCTATATATAAATTATCATATACTATTTTGACTCTACTCCTAACCTAAATCAGGGACTCAAACCTGTAGCTCTGATACCAACTGTGACGGCCTCAACCCCGGGGTCAGGAGTTGACGTCACCAACAACAATAATAATAAACATAACATAATCCAAATCATTAATTATACATAACCACGACCCCTTTATCAAGAACTTTTCCAGGTTTAAGTATGATTTAGGTTACAACTATTACAAAACCGACTAACAACAAACCATCCTGACGCAACTAACTTAATACAGCAACTCAATAGACCATCTTTGGTCTAACACAACTACCTTAGAGGAGCCTGACACGGAAGAAACTGGAACCCTGTCCTGACTATCGCGAAAGAATCTCCTAGGCATCTATAATACATATATAAAACATTCTGCAAGGGTGAGCAATCAATTGCTCAGAAGTACCACTATATGAATAACAAGCAAAACGATTCATGATAAAATAGTTATAGGAACAGAATTCATAACTTGTTAGAAAGCAAGTAAAACATGTATAAACTGGATATCAAAACTAGCATGCTTTGTAAAATAAAAATCAACAGTCGTGTGCTGTGCATAAATACCAGAGTACAATTTTAGCATTCTATTTTCATTTTCAAACCTTCCGTTCAATTACAAGAACCATAAAACCATTTGTCCCGTTACGAGGACCCAAAACCATTTGTTCCGTTACTGGAACCTCAATCACTCGTTCCGTTACTAGAACCACAAAATCATCTGTCTCGTTACGGAGACCACAAAACTATTCGTTCCATTACGAAAACCATTAAACCAAAATCAGATATAAAAGTGGATGAATTATAGGGACAACTGATCAGTCTATCCCACCATAATTTTTGTTCTAGAACTCAGAGACTAGCTAGGTCTCTGTTATGCTGGACTAAGCGGCCTACCAGTGCGTGCATCTGACTTAGCCTCTTACGCAACCACTTGCTGGGCCGTTACCTAATAACGGGCCTCTTACGCCACTGACCATCCAATATCTGATTCATGTTTATCCAGTTTCAAAATCACTTTTACCTATATCTTGTTAAAATCAATTATGTCACAGCACACTATTCAAAACCTCTTTTCCATTCTTAATCACACTTTAGAGATAGGTATTTTCAGAAGTTACTTTTCCCCAAAACAATTTGAAAACAGTGAATTATAACTACAGGGGATATGTAACTTAAAACGTTTCTGTTCTATTACGAGAATAAAATAACAGTTACTCATATATACAGAACCACAAGAGTATGGTCAGGGGTACTTGCCTTGCAGAGCTTTACAACTAATATCGATTGACCTTGGACTGACTTGGATGCTCGTCTTTATCACTTAGTTAGCATACTATCCTAGATCCGACCTCAACGCTTAGGTCCTTCGCTTGGAACCTCACTGCACTTGTCGACTGATCACTAGGTTATCTTTAGTTCGATATCAATTCTTGAGTCCTTTGACTAGAACCCGAACTTCGAATTGATTTTCTATAGATCTTCCATCCACTTCAATCTACAGTGATATGGTTGATAAAACTTGATTCTACTTGTCGCGAGCTTCGATTCGACTACTTGCACGCCAAAATCGTAGTTCGATAACACCTTCGAATCACAGTTTAATTATGAAGAACACTTACTACTTTCTCTGGATAATTATGAAATTTTATTGGTGAAATGATTATGCGTGAAATAAACCTATAGAAATGGTTATTTATAGAGGAAATTTTGAGAATATTCCCTGGATATGCTTTGGAATATTCCTTGAATATACTTTTGGATAGAATATTCCCTGAATATGCTTTGGAATATTCCTTGAATATACTTTTGGATAGAATATTCCCTGAATATGCTTTGGAATATTCCTTGAATATACTTTTGGATAGAATATTCCCTGAATATGCTTTTTACAAAGATAATGTTATCGAAAAGGGTTATCGTATCGAAAATTTTGTGTCGGGCCGCGCACGGGTCAAACCGTAATCCGGATTGAAAAAGTCAAAACACGGAAAATGTCTGGAATTACCAGATTAGGTTAGGAAGGAGGTTTAGGAAGAGTTTCGGGTTGTAAAAACGCAAAAAATGGTTAAGGTTGGACGATTCCCAGCTTTAGAAAATAATTTTGTAATTATTCAAAAAATAATTAATAAAATTACCAGAAAAATACATAGTTATCTATATTTTATTCTGTACATAATAAAATTAACATACTTATACTTTACCACCTATAACAACACCAATCATCAGATAATTCACCAAAAATCACAATATAATCACATAATAATTATTTATAAAAAAATAATAATAATTACACAAATAATCCTCGAAAACCAATAATCACATATGATTAATAACAAAATAATATCCATCTGACTGAACCCATACACATATTTTATTTATTTAATAATTCCACAATTACACATTTAAATAATACAAAAATACACGAGTCGTTATATGCTTCCTCTTATCTGTCAGGATTTGACATCGTCAGGATTTGACGATTCAAATTCATCAGTGTTTGTCAAAAACACTCAAGCTTATCAGAAGACCATAATTTTAATCTCAAGAGTCATAAAAAGATATATGTTAATAGTATGATGTTGAGATTAAAAAGCTACAAAAAAACATTCACATGCATACACAGCCACGATCATAGACTAAAACTTATAAACAAAATAAACAAAATTTCATTAATAATTCAAGAGAGTACATTTCATGAAATTTTTGATTACATGCAAAAGATGATTACAAGAAAATCTTAGTCTAAATAGAAGTACATCAACATCCTTGGTCTAAGAAGCCTGGCAAAGCTGATGGTAAATAGAAACAATCGGAGGATGTTCAGTGCTTCTTTCTGCTTTCAACAAAGAGAACAGCAAGACGAATGACTCTCTCTTGCTATCGAAGAGTGTAGAGGTGGAGATCATTTTGGAATCCTAGAAAATCATTTTTATGACTTCTGGAAGTTGAATCCAGATGTCGTTTGAGATGGCATTGATATGCTACGAAGTTTGCATTCCATCATGAAAGATAGTCAAAATATTAGTGAAATGGTTGTAAAACCAGTTGAAATGCGCCATCACTTGAGAAGAGAGAGATATGAGAAGTACAGGTGAGGAGAGTGTTTTGTGTATAGGGACGAGATGATTGAACTGAACAAAAATGATGATTTAAATAACCAAGGGAATATCAACGAACTAGGAGACTGATTGATTAGTAAGTGTAGAGTTAACTTAATGATTTAACCAAAAGATGTCTTGTTAAGGCGTGTCTCCCTAGACAGTTTGCAATGATGACAATTATATATATTCATACATGCACAATTAGCAAATAAATTCACTTAATTTATCATGCATATAATAAAATAGATCAAAAATTCTCAGTTTAATGTCTTGAACAATATTTAGGACATATCAGTATTTGATCAATGTACATCAGGATTTGATCAAATATAAATTGAAAAGAATTTATTTGTCCCAACTAACCATACCAAGTTCATTGACAAGCTTTATAAATGTTGCTTCAGGTAATGGCTTCGTGAAGATATCAGCCAGCTGCTACTCAGTGGGAACAAAATGAAGCTCAATCGTTCCTTCCATGACATGCTCTCTTATAAAATGATATCTGATGCTGATATGTTTAGTAAGAGAGTGTTGAACTGGGATTCTTGTCATAGCAATAGCACTTTGATTATCACAATAAATAGGAATTCTAGAAAATGATAATCCATAGTCCATGAGCTGATTTCTCATCCACAACAACTGAGCACAGCAACTCCCAGCTGCAATATATTCAGCCTCAGCAGTTGAAGTAGAAATAGATTTCTGCTTCTTACTGAACCATGAGACTAATCTGCCTCCCAAAAATGGACAGCTCCCTGATGTACTCTTCTTGTCTATTTTGCAGCTAGCAAAGTCAACATATGAATAACCACATAATGTAAAATCAGCTTCCCTTGCATACCATAGACCAAGTAATATAGTACCCTTGGGGTATCTGAAAATTCTCTTTACTGCAATAAGATGTGGCTCCCTTGGATTTGCCTGAAATCTTGCATATAGACAGGTGGCAAACATGATGTCTGGCCTACTAGCCGTTAGGTACAAAAGAGAACCAATCATACCTCTGTAATTTGAGACATCAACTATTGTACCTTCATAAGGATCAAGCTTTGTAGCAATTATCATTGGAGTAGTTGCTGTTGCATTATCTTGCATATTAAACCTATTCAGCAGATTCTTTATGTACTTTGACTGATTAATGTAGATTCCATTATCAGTTTGTTTAATTTGCAATCCCAAAAAATAACTCAACTCTCCCATCATGCTCATTTGATATCTTGATTGCATCAACTTTGAGAACTTATCACACTATTTTTGATTAGTTGATCCAAAAATGATATCATCCACATAAATTTGAACTAAAAGTAGATCTTTACCTTAATTCAGATAAAATAAGGTTTTATCTATTGTACCTCTTTTGAATCCACTTTCCAGCAGGAACTGAGTAAGAGTCTCATACCATGCCCTAGGTGCTTGCTTTAGTCCATAGAGTGCTTTGTCAAGTCCATAAACATAATCAGGATGATTAGGATCCACAAAACCTGGTGGTTGTTCAACATAGACTTCCTCTTCAAGTTCTCCATTGAGAATTGCACTCTTGACATCCATCTGAAAGACTTTAAATTTCTTGTGTGCAGCATATGCCAAGAAAATTCTGATAGCTTTCAGCCTAGCAACAGGAACAAATGTTTCATCATAATCAATGCTTTCCTGTTGAGAATATCCTTTAGCCACCAATCTTTCCTTGTTTCTGATGATTATTCCATCAGAATCAGTCTTAATTCTGAAGACCCACTTTGTGCCTATAATTGACTTGTTTTTAGGTCTAGGCACTAGCTTCCATACTTCATTTCTTTCGAATTCATTCAACTCTTCTTGCATAGCCATGACCTAATCCGCATCCTTAAGTGCATCTTCAACTTTCTTTGGTTCCTCTTTTGAAATTAGATTGTGATATTAACATTCATTTTGAGTTTCACTCTTTGTTTTTACACCTTCATCAGGATTTCCAATGATCAGATCAGGAGTATGATCTTTAGTCCATTTTCTGGCACTGGGAAGTGTCCTTTTGGAGCTAGATGCTCCCCCTGACTTGTATGCCTCATCAAATGCATTTGAGGCTTCCTCTGAGTCTGTGTTGTTATCTCCTGATGAATTTATGGGACTTAAGTCATGTCCATCTGATGTTGAATCAGCATTTGATTCTGAATAATCAGATTGAGAAGAACCTTGAGTTGATTCTTCAGTGTTAGTACCATCAGCTGAACCTTGCTGTTGTTCCCCCTCAACATGTGCAGGTTCATTAGTACAATGATTATCTTCAGAATCTAAAGAAGTGTCAGGATTTGGATCATCAAGAGTTGGAAGTTCATTAGAGTTAGATCCAGATTCCAACAATGCATTTTCATTTGCAAAGATTAGACTTTCATGAGTATCTTCTTCAAAACCAGGAATCTTTTTATCATCAAAAGATACATTTATGGAGACAACTACAGTATTTGTTCTCAGATTAAAAACTCTGTATGCTCTTGATGGTGAGTATCCAACAAAGATTCATTCATCAGCTTTTGATTCAAACTTTCCTAGCTGATTAGTATGAGCTCTCAAAATAAAGCACTTACATCCAAATACGTGAAGATGTTTGAGACTGGGCTTCTTTTCTTTCATCATTTGATAAGGAGTAACACCATGTCTGTTTATCAGAGTGATATTCTGAGTATAACATGTTCTGTTTACTGTTTCAGCCCAAAAGTAAGTGGGTAGTTTTGCTTCTTCCAGCAAAGTCCCTCTGGCTTCAATCACGGTTATGTTCTTCCTCTCAACAACACCATTTTGTTGAGGTGTACCAGGAGCTGAGAATTGTTGTTGTATGCCTTTGTACTTGCAGAATTCCTCCATCTTTGAGTTCTTGAACTCAGTGCCATTATCACTTCTCAGAATTTTCACTTTGTGAATGGATCCATTTTCAATTTGCCTTATATGATCCAGAAGAATTTCTGGAGTTTCATCCTTCCTGTGTAGAAAATAAACCCAAGTATATCTAGTAAAATCATCAACAATTACAAGTGTGTACCTTTTTTGTTGATGGACATACATGTGATATAGATCAGATATATAGAATTCTGTTTTAATTTTGAAGGATACTCTTCTCTGTTTAGACTTTTGGCAAGCATCACATAGACCATCAGATGAGTATAGCATATTTGGTAATCCTCTTACTAGCTCCTTCTTGGAAAGTTCATTGATTGAACTGAAGTTGAGATGTGAGAGCTTCTTGTGCCAGTTCCAGCTCTCATCTACTGATGCCTTTGAGATAAGGCAAGTAGCTTCTTTCTCAAGACTTTCATGCAGCCTTGCTTCATAAATATTGCCATGAATATATCTTATCAAGACAATTTTCTTTGACTTGTTATGAACAACTTCACAGTGTGAGTCATAGAATACCACATGATAACCTCTTTCAGTGATTTGACTGATGCTGAGAAGATTGTGCTTCAGTCCTTCCACCAGAGACACATTCTCTATTGCAACTTTTCCAATTATTAAGTTGACATATCCCAGTGTTTGTCCTACATTACCATCTCTATAAGATACATCTGGGCGAGCCTTATTCTCAAATTCTGACAGCAGGGATTTATTTCCAGTCATGTGTCCTAAACATCCACTATCCAAGACAAGAGTATTCTTCTTGTTACCCTGCAGTTAGATAAATAATTAATTAGAAGGATTTTTAAGGACCCACACTTGTTGGGCCCTCTTTTTGGACAACTTAAGACTTTGTGAGTCAGAAGTACTTCTGACAGTTTTTCCTTTGTCAGGATTTGTCTTGTCAGAAGCAGATTTAGTAGAACCAAGAGAATTGAGCACACAAGCAACTTTATTAAATTTAGGCAAAGGTTAATAATAGTTGTGATACAACTTATGATAGGAACTACAAGTGTAAATCGAATGCCAACTACTACCACAATGAAAACAAGGATTTTGTGATTTATAAAATAATGATCCACCCATAACATCAGACTCAAGAATAGCAGTTTTCATTTTCTTACTCCTCCTGCAATCAATAGCAAGATGATTAGTATTACCACAGTTAAAACAAGTTTTTCTAGGAGCATTGGGAACAAACTTATAATTGGAATCCTTAGAAATACCTTGCTTACCATTCATGTTCCTTTTAGGACTTTTTACTTGAGGTTTTTCAGTAACCTCGGATAATTTCTTTTTCAATTGTCTTTTAGACAAAAGTCCTATATTTTTTCTTTCTTAACAGTCTTAATGGTTTCCTTATTTTTCTTTCTTTGAGATTTATCACTTACTAATCTTTCTTGTGATGCTGATGTTGAACCTTTTTCATAGATGGATCTGGGTTCATCAGCTTCTGAAGAGATAAACATAACAGGAGTTTTAAGGGTGGTCTTATTCTCAGTGTCAACATCCTTAATTCCATCTACATAACCAAGACATTCTTTCCAGTTTTTCTTAGATATCATCTCATGAACCTTTTTTCCTGAACCAGTCCAGGCATTAAGAGTTTTCCTTTTATTTTCTAATTCATTTTCTAACATACTGTACTTAGCTTCTAGTAATTTTGTTGTATGTTTAGTTTTCTCACATTCTTTCTGAATTTTAATCTGATTTACTAAGTCAGACTCCAACTGATCATTCCTAGACTTTAACATTTCATTTTCAGTTAATAGTCTATTGTTCTCTAGAATCTTATTTTTAAAATTACCATGGAGAGACTTAAGAATAGATTTTAGTTCAGATATATCTTCAGTATCAAAAGAGAATAAAGGAGTTGATACCTTAGAATCAGAGGAAGCAGGATCATCAAAGTTATCCATCAGTGCATAACATGTATCTTCATTTTCAGAATCAGAGGAGTCCATCTAATTCATGTTTGATATGATCAGGGCTTTGCTCTTTGATTTGTCATGCTTTGTCTTCTTGCACGCTGTAATAAAGTGACCAGGTTCTGTCTACTTTTCTAGTTTTAGAGTCCTCTCCATCTCTTCTTCCAGTTGACT